>NC_053396.1:86014008-86015113 GCF_905171765.1 Bufo bufo
CAGATGTGTGACATTTTTGCAGCCTAGGTGGGCAAAGGGGCCCATATTCCAAAGAGCACCTTTCGGATTTCACAGGTCATTTTCCTGAATTTGATTTCAAACTCCTTACCACACATTTGGGCCCTAGAATGCCAGGGCAGTATAACTACCCCACAAGTGACCCATTTTGGAAAGAAGAGACCCAAGGTATTCGCTGATGGGCATAGTGAGTTCATAGAAGTTTTTATTTTTTGTCACAAGTTAGTGGAATATGAGACTTTGTAAGGAAAAAAAAAAAAAAAAAAAAAATCATCATTTTCCGCTAACTTGTGACAAAAATAAAAAGTTCTATGAACTCACTATGCCCATCAGCGAATACCTTAGGGTGTGTACTTTCAGAAATGGGGTCATTTTGTGGGGTGTTTGTACTGTCTGGGCATTGTAGAACCTCAGGAAACATGACAGGTGCTCAGAAAGTCAGAGCTGCTTCAAAAAGCGGAAATTCACATTTTGTACCATAGTTTGTAAACGCTATAACTTTTACCCAAACCATTTTTTTTTTACCCAAACATTTTTTTTTTATCAAAGACATGTAGAACTATAAATTTAGAGCAAAATTTCTATATGGATGTCGTTTTTTTTTGCAAAATTTTACAACTGAAAGTGAAAAATGTCATTTTTTTGCAAAAAAATCGTTAAATTTCGATTAATAACAAAAAAAGTAAAAATGTCAGCAGCAATGAAATACCACCAAATGAAAGCTCTATTAGTGAGAAGAAAAGGAGGTAAAATTCATTTGGGTGGTAAGTTGCATGACCGAGCAATAAACGGTGAAAGTAGTGTAGGTCAGAAGTGTAAAAAGTGGCCTGGTCTTTCAGGGTGTTTAAGCACTGGGGGCTGAGGTGGTTAAATCAAAATGTCCGAAAAGGACCTTGTACAGTTCCCAGTGATGAAACAAAGCAAATGCAACCTGATACTGATCATTATGAAGAGCTGGAGGTAGAACCCACACTTCCAGCAGACCAAGTCACGCGACCAAGGCGCTCTCTCAAACCAACTATAAAGATCACAGAAAATTATCACACCAGGAAAGATGAGCTATGTGACGACCTGGAAGAGCTATGGG
>NC_053396.1:88504398-88572217 GCF_905171765.1 Bufo bufo
ATGGCAGGCTTTTGAGTGTCCTTTCAAAGAAAGGTGGCTATATTGGTCACTGATTTGTTTTTGTTTTGTTTTTGAATGTCAGAAATGTATATTTGTGAATGTTGAGATGTTATATTGGTTTCACTGGTAAAAATAAATAATTGAAATGGGTATATATTTGTTTTTTGTTAAGTTGCCTAATAATTATGCACAGTAATAGTCACCTGCACACACAGATATCCCCCTAAAATAGCTAAAACTAAAAACAAACTAAAAACAAACTAAAAACTACTTCCAAAAATATTCAGCTTTGATATTAATGAGTTTTTTGGGTTCATTGAGAACATGGTTGTTGTTCAATAATAAAATTAATCCTCAAAAATACAACTTGCCTAATAATTCTGCACTCCCTGTATAGTCAACCTTCCTATTTGATTGCTAGAATTAGCGAAGTTGACGAATAGGTAGCTAAAACAAAGATGGAGAATACTTTGTTATCTTCGTTTTGAGGAATATGACAAATACATTCGCCATATTCGCTAATTCTACCAAGCTAACCATAGTAAACAAGGTTGAAATCGCAATTCGATTATTATAACTTGAATTAATTGCGATTGCGATTTCAACTTAATTCTCAAATCCGACAGTACATTCTAGTATGGAGACGTTCCCATGGTGATGGGGACGATCCATGAGCACGGAAGTCGGCAGAAGCGGCAACGGGCACTGACTGGAGCAGCCAGGAAGTCAGGAATCCTAAGGACAGGTAAGAACAACTTTAGGGAAGTGGGAAAGAAAAATATAACAATAAAAAAAACAAAAAAAAATGAATATTCGAAATATCGAATTTATAGCACTATATTCAAAATATTCGCAAATTAGCGAAGTGCCATAATTCGCAAAAAAAAAAATCGATATTCGAATATTCGCGCTCAACACTACTTGCCAGTAGCGAAGGAATGTTTCTATATACAGCTCCAAAGGTCATCCCATGCCCTATGTTTAGAGCTACTGACTTACACAAAGTTAATATTACATGTTTGCTGTATGCTGAGTAGTAACTACTTTACTAGATATGCTGACAATATAGGTTTTACTGCTTTACTGTTTGTTAGCAGTAAATTCTTAATTCCCCGCAGTCAACATACATTAGTAAATTGCCACATGTAATACAATTAAATTTTTCCTTTGTTATCAAGTTAATGTTCGCGCTTTTTAGCTAAGACTGTAAATGAATAAATGTATCTTATTGGGAACATTTTGAGATGAGTTATTGCCATGAAAATTACTCTGCTGGTTCCAGTGTGTACATTAAAAAGGTTTTTACCAAACACAGGCATGCAGATGCTATATCCTCATAAATTTCATCATGCCAATAATCCAAGGACTCTCTTACTGAGACTTACACAGGCTTGTCCCCTGCAGTCAACTCTTTACCCCTTCTTCATATGTACAGAATATGGTTCAGCACAGGTAGGGCAGTTGAGGCTATAGTATATACTGATATACACATGGAAAATATCAATCAGTGATTTGACAAATATTTATATTATTATGTATTTTGCTCACAGACATAAGCATTAGAGATGAGCGAATTTTGAAAAAATTTGATTTGCCGGTTCGCCAAATTTTTCTGGAAAAATGGGTTTGATCTGAATATATTCGCAGCGATTTATGTTAAAAAACGGCTATTTCCTGGCTGCTGAGAGCATTTATAGTGGTATAGAACACTGTGCCTTGCAGTAACAAGCATAGGGAGTCTGCTTTGTAGTGAAATAATACTGTGAGTCCGTTATGACATGCAGATGACAGGAGTCGCTCCTAGAATCACTGCACACTTCACTAATTGGGCAGTCACGTGGGGCCAACACTGACCAAATAACTCAAGTATGAACTCGGCCTTACAGGTCCATGTTAGCGCCAAGAAGAAGCTCACTCCTTTTACACCTTCGCCAGCTGATTCCACATAGATGTCTACAGAACCTGTTCTATTAAATGTGCATACAAGTAGGGCCCCCCAGAGAGTGTGTCAGCAGTAAGTTTGTGTTGACATCACTGATGAATTTGAACTTCCTCTGATCTGTCAGAACATTAACGCACAAAAACATATTCTGTCTGTGGAGCATACGCCTTCACTCACTCAAACATTTGCTCAATAGTCCATCAGTATTGCTAATGCCAAAAAAACAACAACAGTGGATCTAAAACAAAGATGACATGTGAATGATTATTTGCATGTCTTCTGTGTTTTGTACCCACTCCTGCTTTTGGCTACTAAATCATAAGCCAATTCTGATGGAACCATACAGGCCTTAGAGCTTCTACACAGACAGGTCCCATTGTGCGTCTAATTTTTCCTTCCTTCTGACAGATCAGAAGAAAGGTCAAATAAATGAGGATGTCAGTCAGGCCGAAAGGCAAAATAGGGGCCCAGTCATGAAGTGGGGAGGGTGAGAACAGCATGAGAAGTCCATAGAGTGGACCTATGACATAGTGGTGAGGTGGAAGCAGCATGAGGAGACCACAGAGTGGCCCAATGACAGAGTCTGGAGGTGGCGGCAGCATCAGGAAGCCACAGAGTGGCCCAATGACAGAGTGTGGAGGTGGCGGCAGCAGCAGCATCTGAAAGGTCACAGAGTGGCACAATGACAGAGTCTGGAGTTGGCAGCAGTATGAGAAGGCCACCGAGTGCACAATAACCAAGTCTTCAATTGGCAGCAGTATGAGGAGGCCACAGAGTGGCCCAATGACAAAGTGTGGAGGTGGCAGCAGCATCAGCATCGGGAGGAGGCCACAGAGTAGCACAATGACAGAGTCTGGAGGTGGTGATAGCAGCAGCAGGATACCACAGAGTGGCAAGGTGACATAGTGTGGAGTTGGCAGCAGCAGCATCAGGATACCCCACAGTGGAAAGGTGACATAGTGTTTAGATGGCAACAGCATAAGGATACCACAGAGTGGCCATATGACATACTGTAGAGATGGCAGCAGCAGGATACCACAGAGTGGCAAGGTGACATAGTGTGGAGATGGCAGCAGCAGCATCAGGATACCACAGAGTGGCAAGGTGATATAGTGTGGAGATGGCGGCAGCATCAAAATACCACAGAGTGGCAAGGTGACATAGTGTGGAGATAACAGCAGCAGTAGCAGGATACCACAGAGTGGCAAGGTGACATAGTGTGGAGATAACAGCAGCAGTAGCAGGATACCACAGAGCGGCAAGGTGACTTAGTGTGGAGATAGCAGAAGCAGCAAAAGCAGCATCAGGATACCACAGAGTGGCAAGGTGACATAGTGTGGAGATGGCAGCTACATCAGGAGACTACAAACTGACCCGGTGACAGAGTGGGGCAGTGGGTGGCAATATCAGTACCCGCTGAGGAAGGTGGGTGAAAGAAGGTGCACTTGGAATCAGATGTGTGGCATCAGGCGGGTGGCAGCATTAGAGTAGTAGCTGAGGCAGGTAGCCAGAAGAAACCGGTCTCTTTTGTCAAAGTGTTGGTGTGGCGCCATGGATGATCTAGTCTGATGCATCAGGAATTAGTTGTTAGAAATCCTGGCTGATCCACGCCTGATTCATCTTGACAAAGGTCAGTCTCTTCACATTTTGGGTGGACAGGCAAGTTCTCCTTGGGGTAACTATGGCCCCCACGGCACTTAACACCCGCTCTGATGCCACACTACTGGCCGGGCAGGACAGCTTTTCCAGGGCAAACTTTGCTAGTTGCGGCCACAAATCCAGTTTGGCTGCCCAGTAGTCCAGTGGTTCAGGTCCTGGTCCAGGTCTACCTGCTGCTGGTGAGTAGTTTCTTAACTATGCAGATGAAGAAAGCTACTCATCAGTGACTAGAGACTCAGCTGCTGCTGATGAATCTGTTACTGCTCCTGCCACCCCACACCTCCCCAGCAGAAGTTGACGAATAGGTAGCTAAAAACGAAGATGGAGAATACTTTGTTATCTTCGTTTGGAGGAATATGACGAATACATTCGTCATATTCGTCATCTTCGCTAATTCTAGATATCAAACCAATAGGAAATTAGCCTTAAGTTAAAATCGCAATACGCGATTATTTAAATCGCATATTAATCGCGATAACTAGTATAATGACGAATATTCGATTTTGACGAATATGAAACTAATATTCTATCGAATATTCGCGAATTTCGTCGAAATCGAATATGGCACCTGCCGCTCATCACTACTGGCAAGCCTCATTGCCCCTTTTGTGCCCATATCTTTGTGCCAAGTGGGCCTTGAGCTGAGACTGACTGGTTTCTAGGGATAAAGGCTTATATTAGGTAGCATATGCCTTGGTACCAGTCTGTCTCACTGTATATTCATATGTGCCATTTCATTTAGGTTAAGGCAGAAAACCTCACTGGCATTTTCTGTTGGTTACAGTATATAAAGCAATGGCCCTCAACAATATCTGAGTAATATTTTTTCCTCGGTACTGTCATCTTTAAGGGGATTTTTCCATCAATACAACTTATTTTCTAAAAGAGAATTGCTCAAGATTAGAGTTAAGCGGACACTTGGATGTTCAGGTTCGACGGGTTTGGCCGAACTTCACAAAAAAGATCGAGTACGGGACCCGAACTTGACCCCGAACCCTATTGAAGTCAATGGGGACCCGAACTTTTGAGCACTAAAATGGATGTAAAAATGTCATGGAAAGGGCTAGAGAGCTGCAAATGGCATCAAAATGTGGTTAAGAGCATGGCAAGTGCTCTTCAAACAAATGTGGATAGGGAGGAGGAGGTAGCCTACACTGCTTTTTGGTTTTAAATACATTTTAATTTTTTTAAATTAGGGTACACCCCAAAACAATGGGAAATATAATCTGTGATAACCCCCCCCAGTCGTGCTAAACACACGTTCAGACAATACACTGGCCAGACCCTCCAAGGGGTAAAGGGCAAGTTCAGACCATGTGCCCAATTTGGAGACCCAGAAGTTGCAGGGGCTTACCCCTGTCAGTCAGTTCTTGTAGGCGTGTGTCAGGAATCATCCTGCTACGTCTGTTTAGTTCAGATTGTCTTGCCCTCAAGTTCTCCCTCAGTTAAGATGGTGGATTGTGTCTCAGCTGGGTGCCATCTTACTTCCTGTTTCACATTTAAACCTCTCAAACCTGTTACCAATTGCTTGAGTATTGTGTTTAGCTTCTGCTTGTGCAGTCCTCTTGCTTAGAACTAGCTCTCTGGTTTGTTCCTTCTACTTGCGGTTTACCCTGCTACTTTGTGAGATCCTGCTACCTCCTGTTGCTGACCGGGATTGCTTGACTACGTTTCTGTGCCACCTGCCCTGACCCATTGCTCGTCTGACTTCGGCTCTGCTGCATTCTTCAGTCCTGCACCGTTGCTACCGGTAACAGCTCCGCCTGCCTGGCTCTGCTGCATTCTTCAGTCCTGCACCATTGCTACCGGTAACGGCTCCGCCTGCCTGGCTCTGCTGCATCCTTCAGTCCTGCACTGTTGCTACTGGTAACAGCTCCGTATGTCTGGCTCTGCTGCATCCTTCAGTCCTGCACCGTTGCTACCGGTTACAGCTCCGCTTGCTTGGCTTTGCTACATCCTTCAGTCCTGCAACCTCCTATTCAAGACTCCAGTGTTTCTTGTGTACAGGCCTTGTCCCTGCCATTGGATTCCAGCAGTATTCCACTAGTATCGTGACAGAATACTCAAGCCAAAAATGGAATCCGCCAGGACTGGGAGTTCAGAGGTTCGCATTAAACAACTGCTGACTGCTGTGACTAATATGCGCACCGAGATGCAGACTTTAAAAAATAAATATGACGCCTTTGAAGGACAGACTTCTCACAACATCCAAATTTATGGACAAACTATTTATGAGCTACGTGGTACAGTGCAGACATTATCCGACCGGATAGTCCACTTGGAGAATCAAGTTTCTGTACCACCCACTATAGTGCCTGCAATGACCCCTAAGTTACCACTATTCAGATTTGGCGGAGACCGCGTCAAGTTCCGGGGGTTCCTTAATCAATGTAGGCTATATTTTGATGCAAATTCAACTCAGTTTCCTACTGATAGATCTAAAGTATTATGTATTATTATGCTGCTGACACATAAAGCCATTGCCTGGGCTAGTCCATTGATTGAGACTCAAGATGCCCGGCTAAATCACTTAGAGGATTTTATAGATGCCATGAGTCAAATGTTTGATGATCCCAATCGAAGTGCTACAGCTGAAGCAGCATTACTAGCATTGTGCCAGGGCAGACGCCCTGTCACAGAGTATGCAATGGAGTTCAAGAGGTGTGCTGTCGACACCGATTGGAACGACGCTACGAAAATGTCTTTTTTTAGGAAAGGACTATGCAGCACATTAAAAGATGAACTTGCTCGTGTAGAGGCCCCTTTGGGTTTGGATGCTTTTATTAACCATTGTATTCGAATCGATACCCGACTGTCTGAACGACGACAAGAGAAACGGGGTACCTTGAATTATGATACTAAGCAGTCTCCATCTTTTCCTGTCTCCACTTCCAAGGAACCCCAAGGAAGGATTTATAGAGAATCAGGAAGTGAGCCTATGCAAGTAGATTCCATACTAAGACGTGAAAACGTTGATCGAAGGGAGCATAGGCTTCGGCAAAGTCTATGCTTTTACTGTGGAAAGTCTGACCACTTCCTTATCAACTGCCCTAGCCATCCGCGGAGGTTAGTGGCAGCCATTACAGATCCTGACTTTTCAGATGGAGAATCAATTGCTTCGGAAACAGAATTATCTGAGAAAGCAATCACCCATTCCATTTCATCTGTGGCCCCTCATATTAAGAAAGAGAATAAAGATTCCCATTGCTTCCTTCCCATTAAATTCTTGAATAACTCTCAGTGGATATCCACCTCTGCTATGGTGGACTCTGGGGTTAGTGGCTATTTCATGGACCTTTCTTTTGCGCAAAGGCATGGGGTTAAATTTCAGAAAAAACTCTCACCTGTGGTTATGGAGACCGTAGATGGATCTCCACTGAGCTCAGGGCCGGTGGATCAAGAGACGGAACCACTTGAAATCATTATAACACCTTATCACCATTAAATCATATAGTTTCTATTGATCTCTTCTCCACATTTCCCTGTTATTCTTGGTCTACCCTGGTTGCAAGCACAGAACCCTGTTATCAATTGGGAGACCAAAGAAATAAGCTTCCCAGCCAAGGATGTTCTTGCGACAGCTCAGTCTGAACAAGGCTCGGAAAATCCGGCTCAAGATAACAAGGCAGTAGAGTTACCCTCTGCATATAAGGAATTTGCGGACGTTTGCGATAAACAAAATGCGGACAAGCTTCCCCCACACCGACCAGTGGCGTAGGGATCGCCATAGCAACCATAGCAGTGGCTATGGGGCCCTACGCCACTAGGGGGCCCGTCCGACAGCATTCAAATTATTATTATTTTTTTTTTTTTTATTAACACACACAGACACTACACACAGGCAGCCAGGAGGTGGCGTAACTACCGGGGAAGCAGCTGCTTCGGGGCCCGACAGTTTATTTTCAAGTTAGTTAAATATCGATGTCTTACTGTTCAGGGCCCCTTCACAGCAGCGGTCTTAATGTTCCCTCGCTAATGTGCTCTAATCTTACTGTATATACTAAAGTCTCCTGATGTGTCTGGGATTCGAACCCACAACCTCCAATGTATCAGTGTATCAGAGGCAAAGCATTAACCCTCACAGCCGTAAAGAAGGCATTGCAACTGACTGAAAAAATTTGACACTTCTACTGTTATAGCTGGCTAAGTGTACATCTATACACATGACAGCTGCCCCAACACACCCAGCACTGCTATATCTCTATATGACAGCTATCCCAGCACACTCAGCTCTGCTATATCTCTATATATGAGCAGCTATGTGTATAGATGTACACTTAGCCAGCTATAACAGTAGAAGTCTCATAATTTTTCAGTCAGCAGCAAGGCAGCTGTTATGGTCTTGAGGTTAGGTGCTCTGCCTCTGATACAGAAGGTCGTGGGTTCGAATCCCAGCAGAAACATTTTCTGAAATACAAGCAGTGACTCCATATATGGACATACAGGGCGGGACACAATACAGGGAGGAAGAGGCTGCATCGCTGACATGGAGGTAAGTAGAAGTGTTTATTTTATTTTTTTTAATACCCGACTGTTACTGCCATGGGGGGAGCGGGGGGGGGGGCACTTGATACTGGCACATGGGGGGAGGGGGGTTGGCACCTGACCTGATACTGGCACCTGGGGGGGGGGGTTGGCACCTGATACTGGCACATGGGGGGGGGGAGAGAGAGGCACCTGATACTGTGGATGGCACTGTTCAGGGGAGGGGGATCTGTGTATGGCACTATTTAGGGGAGTGTGGATGGCACTGTGGATGGCACTATTTAGGGGAGGGGGGATCTGTGGATGGCACTATTTAGGGGAGAGGGATCTGTGGATGGCACTATTTAGGGGAGAGGGATCTGTGGATGGCACTATTTAGGGGAGAGGGATCTGTGGATGGCACTATTTAGGGGAGGGGGGATCTGTTGATGGCACTATTTAGGGGAGGGGGATCTGTGTATGGCACTATTAAGGGGAGGGGGATCTGTGGATGGCACCATTTAGGGGAGAGGGATCTGTGGATGGCACTATTTAGGGGAGAGGGATCTGTGGGTGGCACTATTTAGGGGAGAGGGATCTGTGTATGGCACTGTTTAGGGGAGGGGATCTGTGGATGGCACTATTTAGGGGAGGGGTGATCTGTTGATGGCACTATTTAGGGGAGGGGGATCTGTGTATGGCACTATTTAGGGGAGGGGGAACTGTGGATGGCACTATTTAGGGGAGGGGGGATCTGTGGATGGCACTATTTAGGGGAGGGGGATCTGTGGATGGCACTATTTAGGGGAGGGGGGATCTGTGGATGGCACTATTTAGGGGAGGGGGGATCTGTGGATGGCACTATTTAGGGGAGGGGGGGATCTGTGGATGGCACTATTTAGGGGAGGGGGGATCTGTGTATGGCACTATTTAGGGGAGGGGGATCTGTTGATGGCACTATTTAGGGGAGGGGGATCTGTGGATGGCACTATTTAGGGGAAGGGGGATCATAATTTTTTTTTGCTATGGGGCCCATGCATTTCTAGCTACGCCCCTGACACCGACCCTACGATTGTCCTATAGAATTACTTCCTGGTGCACCTATACCTTTTGGAAACATCTACCCTTTAGCCGGCCCTGAACTAAAAGCTCTCAAGGACTACATAGAAGAAAATCGGGCTAAGCGGTTTATTCGCCCATCTTCCTCACTGGCCGGGGCTCCCATATTCTTTGTTAAGAAAGACGTTTCTCTAAGACCTTGCATTGACTACCGAGAACTTAATAAAATTACAATCAAAAATCGTTATGCTTTACCATTGATCCCTGAGCTTTTGGAGAGAGTGCGACATGCAAAAAATGTTATCAAGTTAGAACTGCGAGGCGCCTATAACCTGGTCCGTATCAGATCTGGAGACGAATGGAAGACAGCTTTTAGGTCACGATATGGACATTTTGAATATCTCGTTATGCCTTTTGGTCTTTGCAATGCCCCAGCCACTTTTCAACATCTTGCCAATGATATCTTCAGAGATCTTCTGGACCAGTTCGTAGTCATCTATTTGGATGATATCTTGATCTTCTCTAACTCTATGGAAGAACATCAGAGACATGTGAGACTTATTTTGGAACGTCTAAGGAAGAATTAACTTTACATTAAGATTGAAAAATGTGATTTTCACCAGACTGAGATCCAATTCCTTGGCTATATAATTTCACCTCATGGTCTACTCATGGACTCTAGCAAAGTTAAAGCAATAGTAGACTGGCCTACCCCAAGGAGCATAAAGGATGTTAAACGTTTCATAGGATTTGCCCATTTTTATAGACGCTTCATTAAAAATTTCTCAGGAATAATTACTCCTATTACACAGTTGACTAAGAAAAAAAATGCTTTTGTCTGGTCTCCCCAAGCACAGGAATCCTTTTGTCTCCTAAAATCCAAGTTCAGTACACCCCCTATATTAGTTCATCCTGACTCAGAACTTCCCTTCATTATTGTGGAAGTAGATGCTTCAGACTGTGCTATAGGGGCTATTCTGTCTCAAAGATCCGTAGAGAAGGGTTTATTGCATCCGTGTTCTTTTTTATCCCAACGTTTATCCCCTGCTGAGAAGAATTATGATGTGGGGAATAAAGAACTGTTAGCTAAAATTGCAGCTTTTAAGGAATGGAGACATCATCTTCAAGGAACCTCACAGTCACAGCAAATAATAGTTCTGACTGATCACCGTAATTTGGAATTCGTTAGATCTGCCAATTGTCAATCCCCTCGCCAAGCTCGTTGGAGTCTCTTCCTTAATCAATTCAACTTCATAATCTCGTACAGGCCGGTTCCCGTAACGGCAAGGCAGATGCCCTATCTAGAATCTTTTCCAATGATTCCACTTCTACGATTCCGCCCAAAACCATTGTTCCTAATTCAAATTTTGTAGGAGTAATCCATAATAAGGACTTTCTTGAAGAGATAAAAGAGGCCTATGACACCGACTCCTTGCTGTCTCGACCACCTGATGATGCGCATTTATTGCTTAAGAACAAGGTGTGGAGCTATGGGCAGCAGCTATATATACCCAAAACAATAAGACTGAAAATTCTAAAATGAGTCCATGATTCTAAGATTGCGGGTCACAAAGGAGTGCAGAAGACACAGGAATTTTTATCCAGTTTCTTTTGGTGGCCCAGTTATCAACAGGATGTAAAGAAATATGTCATGTCATGTGACGTTTGTGCTAGATGTAAGACTCCACGTTCTTCACCCATGGGTTTATTACAGCCTTTGTCGGTCCCCTCTCGTCCCTGGGGTTCTATTTCCATGGACTTTATCGTAGATCTACCTACCTCTAAAGAAAAAAAAACTATTTTGGTAGTTGTTGACTGGCTCATCAAGGCTGCACATTTCATTCAATGTACCGGCCTACCTTCTGCTAAAGATACTGCTGACCTTGTAGTTCAGAATTTGTTTCGTTTTCATGGAGTCCCTGATGAAGTAATCTCCGATCGTGGGGTGCAGTTTACAACAAAATTTTGGCATAGTTTTTGCACAGCACTTGAGATTGATATTAATCTGTCAACCGCCTTTCACCCACAATCTAATGGACAAACTGAACGCACAAATCAGACTCTGGAACAGTATCTTTGATGCTATATCTGCCATTTACAAGATGATTGGGTCAATCTGCTTCCTGTGGCTGTTCTCATAAAATAACTCTCAAAATGTTTCCACCAAGCAAACTCCTTTCTTTGCAAATTTAGGGTATCATCCAAATATTCTTCCCAAATTCCCGGCTGTTTCACCTATTCCAGCAGTCGCAGAAAGGATCTCTGCATTACAGCAAAATTTAGAGCTACTAAAAGGAGCATTAGAGAGGGCTCAAGAAAATTACAAGAAGGCCGCAGATAAATTTCGTAGACCAGCACCAATGTTTAAAATAGGCGATAAAGTATGGCTTTCCACTAGGAATTTGAAACTTAAGGTTCCTTCACCAAAACTTGGACAGAAATTTATTGGGCCTTATAAGATCATCGGGATAATTAGTCCAGTAGCTGTTCGGCTCAAGCTTCCACGATCTATAAAGATTCATCCTGTTTTTCATGTGTCCCTACTTAAGTCTGCCATATCCAATCCTTTTCCGGAATGTATCCGTCCTCCTCTTGATGCTGTGGAGATAGATGGGCAAGAACAATTTGTTATAGAGAAAATCCTGGAACCATCTACAATACCTCATTAAGTGGCAGGGTTATGGATCTGAAGAGAATTCTTGAGAACCGATGGAAAATATTAATGCTCCCCGACTGATCAAACAGTTTCATCAAAGACATCCTGGGAGACCAAGTCAGGTCTCGTCCGGAGGCAGCTGTTGAGGTGGGAGTAATCTGAGGAATCATCCTGGTACGTCTGTTTAGTTCAGATTGTCTTGCCCTCAAGTTCTCCCTCAAGTTAAGATGGTGGATTGTGTCTGGGTGCCATCTTACTTCCTGTTTCACATTTAAACCTCTCAAGCCTGTTACTAATTGCTTGAGTATTGTGTTTAGCTTCTGCTCGTACAGTCCTATTGCTTGGAACTAGCTCTCTGGTTTGTTCCTCCTACTTGCGGTTTACCCTGCTACTTTGTGAGATCCTGCTACCCCCTGTTGCCGACCCGGATTGCTTGACTACGTTCCTGTGCCACCTGCCCTGGCCCATTACTCATCTGACCTCGGCTTTGCTGCATTCTTCAGTCCTGCACCATTGCTACCAGTAACAGCTCCGCCTGCCTGGCTCTGCTGCATCCTTCAGTCCTGCACCATTGCTACCGGTAACAGCTCCGCCTGCTTGGCTCTGCTGTATCCTTCAGTCCTGCACTGTTGCTACTGGTAACAGCTCCGCCTGTCTGGCTCTGCTGCATCCTTCAGTCCTGCACCGTTGCTACCGGTTACAGCTCCGCTTGCTTGGCTTTGCTACATCCTTCAGTCCTGCAATCTCCTATTCAAGACTCCAGTGTTTCCTGTGTACAGGCCTTGTCCCTGCCATTGGATTCCAGCAGTATTCTACTAGTATCGTGACAGCAAGTGCACACTTACTGCCCCACCATGTCGCACGTCCCTGTGATGTTCACGATCCAATTTTATATCTGCTCTATCAACTTTCAATGTTCTTTTATGCGCCTACCATGGTGATCACGGGTGGCGGGGAATCAGGGTTCCAGACCGGAGAGGGAGCCTGAGAAAAGGATACCACATGCAAGGGAGGTCAATGGATGAAATTAAATGTAATCCAGCGGAAATGTGGGACAAAGTATTGAAGCATAAGCTTCCAAGTTAAGGAGGGGGCGCGCGGCAATTACTCACTCCAGACTCGGGGAGGTAGTGACGATAAATAACAATGCAGGACTCTTAAGATGCCCTATTATTGGAATGATTAATAAAAAATGATAGGGAATGTCACTGTGGTATTTTGGATTTGTAAATGTTAGCCAGGAGAGGCCCTGCTGCCTCTTTGTTGACTCTAGCTAACTTCTGCCTGATCGCACGTCCCTGTGACGTCCACCATCCATTTGGATATCTTCTCTATCAACTTTCGATGTTCTTTTCTGAGCCTACCATGGTGATCACGGGTGGCGGGGAATCAGGGTTCCAGGCCGGAGAGGGAGCATGAGAAAGAGAGACCACATCCAAAGGAGGATTAATTGTTTCAAATTAAAAATGATAGAGTGGTCCATGTTATACCCAGCCAAGCTGCGAGTGGTAGCCTTGAATAATACAAGCTTTTTTGAGGATCCCAAAGAGGCGACAATGTGGCTGGACAGAAACGAAAGGCAGATCCGGGTGGAACAACAACCTCCTGCTTGAGGGACATTATCCTTTTCTGTGCGGACGTCTGCTTAAAATATAACTATCTCTCCTATACATATTTCTCTATATGTTGGTATTTTTTGCACTGTTTTCATTTTCATGTTAAATGCAATATAGAGAGGAAAAGAAATGCAAGGGTTCATCTGTATAATGATGAATAGGAACAGGCATATTATGGGCTATAATAATTTTTTAGGGAAGTGCTAGATGGTTAACATCCTAGGGATAGCTCAGCTAATATGTCTTGTAAGTATGAAAAGGATGTTATGTGCTATAAGGTTTTTCTAACATATGTTATATATACGGGGAAAGTGAGGGGTGCGGAGTGGCGACCGAATATAACCATAGTGTGTGTAGGCGACTTTTCGTTAACACATAAAATATACCAAAGTTATTACTTGCTGTGCTCTTTTCGCTGATACCGTTTATCAGCAAAGGATCACAACTGGCCTTGCTGACAGGTTTATCTTAGTCCCACGGGCCTAGTAGCTGGGAGTGTTGTGGGGCCTGTCGGAGAGACCAGTATAACGTAAAGTTCTTTAGTTTTTGCCACCAAATGGCAAGGTTTATGAGGGGGGGGGATTGGGAAAGGTTATTGGGCAGAGAGATTTCAGGCATGTATGGATGCAAGACTGGATGTGTTTGAAGTGGAATGTGGCGTGCCATCCTCCGGAGAGAAGTGAAAGGAAGGGCAAAGAATTAGGTGGTACTCAAAAAATGTGCAGAAGATGTTTATCCAATACTAATGGCAAACTGCGTTAAATTTCTTAGCTGGAATGTGCGTGGGATTAAAGACACAGCCAAAAGGAGAGCGATCCTGGAGAGCATTCGGCCGTTACATCCTCTCATATGCTGCCTTCAAGAGACTCACTTGCTGCCGGAGCAGGTACAGTTGCTTAGGCCATCCTGGGCGGGGGAGGGATTTCACTCCACGTATTCTACATATGCTAGGGGGGTCAGTATTTTAATCCACAGGAACATCCAGTTTTGCTGCATTTCCAGCAAGGTGGATGATGAAGGATGCTATGTATGCCTATATGGTACTTTATACAACCGGCTGTGTGTTGTATGTGGAGTGTACATCCCACCGCCATACTCCCCACTTGTAGTTAGGAAGATTTTATCTTTCATAGCAGATTTCCCTGGGGTTCCAGTTCTCATAATGGGGGATTTCAATAATGTGATATGCCCTAGTATGGATAGAATGGGGATGGCAGGGAAAGCCTCAGCAGGAGACTATACTCCGTTCGGCAGATTATTACAAGAGGTGTCTCTAATAGATATCTGGAGAGAAAAAAACCCGCAGGTACAACAATACTCATGCTGTTCTAGCTCATTCAGTTCATTGTCTAGAATAGACTTGGCACTGGTGAACAAGGAAATGGGAGGCTTAGTACAAGATATTGCATACCTCGCCAGGCGGCTGACGGATCATTCTCCATTAGTGGTGTCCGCTACCTTTATACCCCCTAGAATAGGGAATGGTCAGTCGTGGACGTTTAATCCTTTTTGGCTGCCTATATTGGCAGATGTAGGTAGCATCAAGGAGCAACTAGAAGAGTTTTTTAAGACCAATCTACATACAACTTCACGACTAATAGTATGGGATACTATGAAAGCATATTTGAGAGGATTACTCATAGCACAGGTAAACAGGAAAAAAAGTGAAACTAGAGCTAAGGTACAGACATTAACGAGAGCAATGGAAGAGGCTGAAGCCAAATATGTAGATCAACCTCTTGAAAGACATAGGGTGGTATGGGAAGAGGCACAAAAGGAGCTTAATGAGAGGCTATTGATTAACGCTAGAAATAAACAGTTCTTCCAGAAGCAAGTATATTATGAAGAGGGAGAAAAGACAGGAAGAATGTTGGCCATGGTGTCTAGAGCACAACGTACTTCCGGTTATATAGCGACTCTTAAGAACGCATCTGGGGTTCAATGCAATGCTCCGGAACAGATACTGGGGATTATGAAGGAGTTCTATTCGAATTTATATGCATCCAGATTAACAGCTTCAGATGCGGAAATAGATACATTTCTTAGGGGTCTGCAATTGCCGGTACTTACAATTGAACAGCGTGCTACATTAGATTCCCCTATAACAGTCACTGAGATGGAGATAGCGTTATCAAGTATGTCTAACAATAAAGCTCCAGGAAGTGATGGACTGCCGGTGGAGATTTACAAGAGGTTTGCCTCGGTGATGCTGCCTCAGTTATTAGAGGTTATTAAGGAGGCAAAGATACAGGGAAAAATGCCCCCCAGCATGACTGAGGCAACGATTGTGGTTATACCGAAACCAGGTAAAGATATATTGGAGGCTGAGTCTTATAGACCTATTTCATTACTTCAGGTGGATGTTAAGATTCTTGCTAAAGTACTGGCCAATCGCTTGAATAAAATTATTTCTAAGCTCATTCACCCGGATCAGGCTGGCTTTATGCCAAATATGTCTACAGCGGTTAACATTAGACGCCTTTTTCTAAATATACAGGGGCAGGCAGACACTTCGGATGCGGCGGTCGCATCTCTTGATGCGGCCAAAGCATTTGATAGTGTGGAGTGGAGATATTTGTGGAAAGTACTGCAGAGGTTGGGATTTGGCGATGCATTTGTAGGATGGATACAGCTCCTTTATAATGGCCCATCAGCTAAAATCAGAGTTAATGGTAATCTTTCTAATAGCTTTATACTACACAGGGGGACGAGGCAAGGCTGCCCTCTGTCACCTCTGCTGTTCGCGATTGCAGTTGAACCACTAGCAGAGGCTATTCGAACTTCAGAGGGGATTAAAGGTTTCACGTATGGTACCCTGACAGAGAAAGTAGCTTTATATGCAGATGACCTGTTATTATTTATGGATAATTGGAAGGAGTCTCTGCAGGCAGCTATGGAGGTGATTGATAGATTTGGAAAAATGTCAGGTCTACGCATTAACTGGTCGAAATCAGTGCTGATGCCTCTGAAGGGAGATAGTGATCAGGTCAGCTCGTGCGTTGAAGGATTACGGGTTGTTCAGTCTTTTAAATATCTGGGCATTCAGATTTCTTGTAAGGACTCAGAATTTGAAAGACTGAATATCACCCCCTTGTTACAAAAATTTAAGCAGAAGGTGAATGCCTGGATAAAACTACCATTATCCTTGATAGGCAGGGCTAACCTTATCAAAATGATAATGATGCCTCAGCTGTTATACTTGTTGCATAACTCTCCAGTATGGCTTCCCTTAAGATTCTTTTATGTGGTCAATGCAATATTTAGAGATCTTATCTGGAAGAAAGGCATACCCCGCATTAAACTGGCGACTTTATGTAGACCCAAAACTAATGGAGGTCTGGGAGTTCCGGATCCATGGATGTATTATCTGGCGGCACAACTGCAGCATATGAGGGGATGGGAGTCAACGGATGAATTGGGCACAGCCAGCAGAATTATTCAGGCTATGGTAAGGAAAGATAACTTGAGAGCATCTCTGGAGGATGGCACGTTTCACAAAATGGGTAGTACATATGGGATACTGCGTTCCATCCATAATACGTGGTGGAAAGCTAGGGAAGTTATAGGCATACAGGGATATTCTGATCTCACTCATATCTGGCCGAATTTCATGTATAAAGAAGTAAATAAAGTTAAGGAAGTTAAAATATGGGAAGAAAAAGGGCTTAAATATATGAGACAGCTGTTTGAAAATAATATCCTTAAAGAATATACTCAGTTACAACAGGAATTTGAGTTGCACAAGTCACAATTTTACTTATTTTTGCAACTTAGACATGCACTGAGAGCCCAAGAACAGGTAGTTGTAGTAGGTCCTGCACAGAAAAACTCAGTAATAGATTTGGTAAAGTCTAGTGGAGGTACAGCAGGAGTTATCTCGTTGAATTATGCCTGTCTTATGGAAGCACAGTTTAAAAAACAGGAGTTTACGCTATATGAGAAATGGAGGAAGGATGCCCCGGATTTAACGAAGGAGCAATGGGACACTGTCCTAGAAGAATTTAATCAAGTAGCAGTAAGTGAGGCCCATAGGGTGTCGCAACTCTTGTTGATGCATCGTGTATATAAAACACCGGTCCTTTTGAAGAAAATAGGGTACAGAATGGATGATTGCTGTCCGAGATGCGATGTAGCGAATGCAGACCTAATTCACTTAATGTGGAACTGCCCCAGACTAAGGAGATACTGGAGGGGAGTGGAAGGAATAGTAAGGAATGTATTTGAAGTTAGAATTGATATGTCGATTGTGACCTGCATTTTGGGTTGTGTGAAACTGTCTGAAGTAACACCTGAGAAAAGATTGGCTATCATCCGAGTGCTGTATCAGGCGAGAAAGGTGATAGCGTTTCACTGGTTAGATAGACAACCACCTTCGGTGAGTGAACTAGAAAATAAAGTACATATGCTGATACGCCTTGAAAAATATGTATACCATAAAAGAAACTGTCTAAAAAAATTTGAGAAAATCTGGTCACTATGGATTCAACATTATAATATTCAAGTGTAAGGGAATGGGAATGAGGACGAATGAAGGTATGGAAGAGATTATCGAAAGGGACACAAGGGAGTTCTCTAAGGTTATATGGGAGATTTGAGGGAAATAGTTACCCCAAAGGGCTTTTGAAATGTATACACAGTACTTCAGGTGATGTGGTATGTATGTACATGATTAATGTATATTAGAGCTCAAAAAATAAGGATATTTATTGCGATGTAACCATGTATCGTGCTTTGTGATAATGCTCTGCTAACTCACCAGATCTTGTTATTATGGTTTTTACTTGATCTCTCTTGCCATGTAAGGGTTTGTGGGGAGGGTGAGGGGGGGGGGGGGCGGGGGGAGTAAGGGGGGAGTGTTTTGGCTTGTTTTGAAAAACTTAATAAAAACTATTTGATTTAAAAAAAAAAAAAATGATAGAGTGGAAATATGGGACAAAGTATTAAAGCGTAAATGTGGGACAACTGTTAAAAGTTTAAGCATTGAATGAAAGGATGTGTCGCGCATCAATTAATGAAGAATTTCTTAAATTTTATTCCCTGTCAACTATGCAGAGCAGGGGTTTCTATCCAGCAAAATTTGAAAAATGTCACCTGACAATGTAACAGACGATTTTTTAAAATTTATGTTCCTGTCACCTATGCAGAGGTGCCCCAGTGACATCCACCATACATTTGGATATCTTCTCTATCAACTTTAGATGTTCTTTTCTGAGCTTACCATGTTGATCACGGTTATCGGCGAATCAGGGTTCCACGCCGGAGAGGGAGCGTGAGAAAGAGAGACCACATCCAAGGGAGATAAATGTATTACATTTTTTGGGATTGAGCGGAAATATGGGAAAAGTTATTGAGGCGCAAATGTGTGACAAATTACTGAAGCGCAAATGTGTGAAAAGTTATTGAGGTGCAAATGTGTGACAAATTACTGAAGCGCAAATGTGGGAAAAGTTATTGAAGCGCAAATGTGTGACAACTTTTTAAAGTTTCATTGAATGAAAGGAGGTGGCGCGCATCAATTAAAGAAGAATGCAGAGCAGGGGTTTATTCACGTCCAAAATTGTAAAATGTCAACCCAAGAATGTAACAGAAAAATTACAGAAATTTTATTAACCTGTCTACTTAGTAGAGTGGTAGAGCAGGGGTCTATGACAGAAAAAAATTGTTTATTGTCACCCGAAAATGTACAAGAAAAATTCTTCAAATTTATTAAGCTGTCAACTAGGTAGAGGAGGGGTATATTACACCCAAAAATTTGTGAATGTCAACTGAAAATGTAACAGACAAATTAGTTGTTTTTTTTTAGTTTCAATAGTTTTTTATTTTATCAGCACTATAAAACAAAGGATATAAAAGCAATAGGTGTGGACGCAGCCACATGACATATATGAAGTATATGGACATGTTAGCAGTTAGTGGACGCAGCCACAATTTTTGGTAATAGCATGCGCTAGTGGTATAGTAAACGAGTTGGATATAGTAATAATACATGCTAATTATAAGGCAGGTGCAGCACTGAAGTATCTTCATAAAGTCTGTTTACTCAGTGCCATCATGAAGTGCTTTTGAACAATAAAACAGGGCATCGCCGTCACTAATTTGGTGACCGCCAACAAAACGAATCATAACTTGAAGCTGTGGAAGGCCACAGAGCAAATAGGTACAATGAGACCTGAGAAGAGAGGGGTGAGAGCAGATGAAAGGAAAAGGGGAAGGGGAAAAAACAAGAGGGAAAGACTTGGGGGCTTCTGGTCGCAATCTTGTCATCTCAACAGACAATCAGGGCAACCTATATTAGGAAGAATAGAGAGCACTACAGGTCCACCCACTCCAGGCCGCTTGTCTAAATTTAATAGGAATAATTGATGAGGGTAAGGAGTGTTCGTATCTACAAGTCTGATTTATCTCCTGTATAACTTCAGAAACAGAAGGAGGAGTTGGATTTTTCCAATGTCTGGTAATGAACAGTTTAGCGCTGAGTAGAATATGGCCTGTAATCTGTCTGTGGGGAGAGGGAATCTCATTAATCCCCAAAAACAGCAAGGCCAACTCTGGGCAAGGGTCCACCCTGTGGTTTATTAGGTTAGAAACAAGTCGGAAGATGTTTTTCCAGTACTCAGTGAGGATAGGGCAGGACCAAAGAATATGGAGCAATGAACCAGCTCCGCCACAATTCCTCCAGCAGTAAGGGGAAGTGGAGGGGTAAATTATATGAAGTCTCTGGGGTGTAAAGTACCAATGAAGAATGGTTTTTAAACCTGCTTCATAATGGGTTACACATTTAAAGTTTGACACGATAAATCCTATGGCAGCAGTCCAGGATTCATCAGGAAAGGACTTCTTTAGTTCTTTTTCCCATCTATAGATGGGAGGGGATTTAGTGAAGGTAGCTTTATCTCCCAGTAAATCATATAGGTGTCTCGTGGAGTGTCGCTTAAATAAAGAAGGAAATTGAAATAGTCGCCAGATGGACAGGTCAACTTGCGGGGGGGATTGTAAGATCTTTGATAAGAAATGTCGGATTCTCAAATATGTATAGAATTCAAAATGAGGTAGGGCGAAAGCGCTTTGAAGAGTAGCGAAGGGAAGAAGGGATTGATCTTCTATCATTTGGGAGACAGTGTCAATTCCTCTATCCCGCCATGATGCTAGACTAATGTCTCGTATAGACAATTCAATCGCGTGAGTTGAGGCGATTTTAAAGAATTGTGTCGATGTATCTTTTGATGTATTATGAATTTTAGTCCAAAGAGCACCAGCATGTGATATCGTAAGAAAAGGATGTGCAGGGGAGGCAGGACCCCACAACTGATGAATCAGATAATCTCTAATATGAACTTGTTTTAGTGCGTGAAGTTCAATCTGCTGCCACGCTTTTTCGTTATTAGACGCCCACCATTCCCTAGTAAATGAAAGACCTATTGCCACAAAATAATCTTTAATGTCGGGGAGACCCGCCCCACCTGCACGCTTCCTCCTAGTTAGAAGTTCTCGAGCCACCCTAGGTTTAGAGTTTCCCCAAATATATTTACCCAGCAAAGCTTGAGCTCTTTGAAAAAATGCAGCAGGGATCGGAATTGGGAGGGCTCGAAAGATATAAATAATTTTCGGTAGGGTCATCATCTGGAAAGATGCTATCCTACCCACCCAAGAAACCATTTGCATAGAGAAGCTCGCAAAGTCCGTGGACATGGTAGCTAGAATGGGAACATAATTACGTGTATAGAGTAGAGAGCAGGGCGAAGTGATCTTAACTCCCAAATAAGATATCTCTGAGGATTGCCAGTCGAGGTCAAAAGTGGCTTTTAAAGTGGCTTGATCAGTGGGCGAAATGTTTATAGGAAGGGCCTGTGATTTTGAACCATTAATCTTATAATATGAAAGGGATCCATAGTGGGAAATTACATTGAGTGCAGCTGGTAAGGATTGTGAGGGATTTGTCAAAGTAAGTATGATATCGTCTGCGTATAGGGAAATAGTATGGGATCTGCTACCAATCTCAACTCCAGAAACGGTAGGTAAGGTTCTAATATGTTGTGCCAATGGTTCTAACGCAAGGATAAATAGGAGCGGGGACAGGGGACATCCCTGCCTTGATCCATTTGTTATAGTGAAGGGGTCTGAGAGGATTCCGTTGATCCATACTTTCGCCGATGGATGGGAATATAAGCTGTTAATAGCATTAGTTATCTGCCCTGAAAAGCCCATCCATTTAAGAGCTGAAAAAGCGTATTCCCAGTGCAAGCGGTCAAACGCCTTTTCAGCGTCCAGGGTCACTACAAGCATAGGAAGGGTATGTACTTCTGCAAAATTGACCAAGTCTATTATGCGTCTGGTGTTGTCAGAAGCTTGTCTACCTGCCACAAAGCCGGTCTGGTCCGAGTGGATCAGGGAGGGAAGCAAAGGGGAGAGTCTGCTTGCAATGAGCTTGGCGAAAAGTTTGATATCGGAGTTTAACAATGAGATTGGCCTAAAATTTTGGGGTATATCAGGTGTTTTACCAGGCTTGGGTATAGTAACTACTAATGCTTCGAGCATATCTGGAGGGAAGGAATCACCCTCCATGACACGGTTGAAAAGTTCCAATAAATGAGGGAGGAGATCAGGTAGGAAGTGACGAAAATATTCATTGGACAAGCCGTCAGGGCCTGGAGACTTACCCAGCTGCAGAGACGAGACTACTTTAGCCAGTTCCTGAGCGGAGATAGGGGCATTAAGGGACTGAAGCTGTGAATCAGTAAGGACAGGCAGGGAAGCTTTGGAAAGGAATTCATCTATTAAAGCTAAATAGTTTTGTGGAAGTGGGGTATGATCTTTTAAGTTATATAGGGATTGGTGATATAATTTAAATTGATTTGCTATGTCTCTTGGGTCTAGTAGTTTTGCTTTAGTAACCGGGTGAAGCAAGTACGGAATTTTTGATTTGGATTGTTGCTTTTTTAGCTGCTGAGCTAGGAGACGACCCGCCTTATTGCCTTGGGAATAGAATTTGGATTTCATTCTAAGGAGAGATTTGTTATAATTTTGAAGGAGCAGAGCACTTAGTTTATTCCGCGCCGTTCGGAGGGAATTGGAACCCTGTGGTGTAGGGGAGATTTTGTTAATACTCTCTAGATCAGCAATCTCTTTCAAAGTTGGTGTTATTTCCCTCTCTCTTTGCTTCTTTAAATTAATGTTTAATTTTATCAGGGAACCTCTCATAAAAGCGTTATGGGCTTGCCACAATATAAAATTATTCGAGACTGAGCCAACATTAAACTGAAAGAATTCACGAAGGTGTGCAGATAATTCTGCAGTGTGCTTAGGATTATTAAAGAGAAAAGTATTATTTCTCCACACTGGAGCCCTATGAGACTGAAATTGTTCATCCAGAGTAATCGTGATGGGGGCATGATCCGACCATTTTATTAGACCTATATCTGAGGAGAGTGTGTAAAGTAGTGAGGTGTGGTCAACTAGGAATAAATCTATCCGGGAATATGAGAGGTGTGAGGCGGAGAAGAAAGTATAGTCTCTCTCCATGCTATGTTGGGCTCTCCATATGTCAGTCAATCCCTCTGACTGTAAAAAGGAGGTTATTCCTGTGTCCGCTCTACGGGAAGAGGAGGTAGAGTCAAGGGCAGTTTGGAGGACGGAATTAAAGTCTCCACAAATAATCAATTTACCTTGCTTAAGTGAATTAACCTGGCGCATTACTTTATGTAAAAATGTTAGCTGATGTGAATTAGGGGGGCATACATTGACTAGAGTGTACACTACATTATTTATGGAGCTGACTAGTATGACATAACGGCCAGAAGGGGCCATTTTGGAGGTAATTGGGGTAAATGCTACTGTGTTTTTAACTGCAATGAAAGTACCTTGTTTTTTCCTGGAGAAGTGTGAATGAAATATATTCGAAAAGAGGCGGTGGTGGATACGAAAAGCATCGGCCTGGAGTAGGTGGGATTCCTGCACACACAACACATCCGCATGAGAGGCTAGTGCTTCGGACCAAAGATATGCTCGCTTTTGGGGACAGTTGAGGCCTTTGACATTAAGGCTCATAATCTTGAGACCCATCGCTGTACGCAGGAAACAACCTACAGGTCAGGAGAACAATGGAGATACAACGTTATATCAATATACCGCAAATATATAATATCAAACAGGTTGTACCCAGAGTTTCTGGACAGATATCACAAACACAGGGAAAATGGGGGGGGGGGGGTAAGGTTGAGGTTATGAGATAAAGATAAAGATAAAGGGGACAGTTGTAATAGAGAGAATTTTTAAGGCAACAAATCACGTCACCCAAATGGATTAAGGGCGAAAGTCCAACGCCAGTGCCAACGAGGTAGAAGAACAAGTAGAAGTAGGCAGGAGATTGCACCAGTCACATGAGGGCTGCAGAAAAGTGGCCCAGTAGTGAGAATCTTAACTTTAGTAGTTCTGCCATCAGGTGGAGGACATTGATCTAGAAAGTCCGTTCCGTGTAGAAATGTTGAAGACAAAGGAAAATATTCATCTTTAGGTTTCTGAAGAGGGTGGATGAGATGCGTGCAAGGCCGGGGGATCATTCCCAGTAGATTTTGAGGAAAGAGGGATACCCCAGAGTTGGAGGAGTTGCTTTCCTTCATCAATATTTTTGATCGCATGAACTTGTCCGTTTCTACGGATGAGCAATTTCAGGGGGTAGCCCCACTTATAAGGGACATCTCTATCTTGGAGGGCTGCAGTTATAGGTATTAGCTCTCTGCGCCGACGAAGCGTGTATCTTGATAAATCAGTGAAGAGCTTGATCTTCTGATATGGCGCAGGAAGCGGTTGCTTCTTTCGGGCGGCTGACATCATGGCTTCCTTGGTATGAAAGAAATGGATCCGCGCAAGGGTGTCGCGCGGGATGTGCGGCCCTAAGTGAGGAGGTTTTGGTATTCTGTGGGCCCGATCAATAATCATGTCAGGTACTGGGATCTGCGGCAGCAGTACTTTCATGAGGCCTTTCAAGTATGGTTGCAGTTCCTCAGGGACCACATCCTCAGGGATGCCTCTAAACTTTATATTATTTCGCCTAGAGCGATCTTCCATGTCGGCCAGCTTCAAATTAATGGCCTCAAGCTGGTCAGCCATGTCATTGTGTGCGTCTATGATCTCATTTTGAGATGACGCGAATTCACCCATCTTTGTTTCAATATGGCTAATTTTGCCTTCTGCTGCCTGGATCCTCATAGTGATAGGGTTAATCAGTTTCTCCATATCTGCATTAAGGGAGAATTTCAGTGCCAGCAGCATTGCTTTTAGAGAGTCTTCAGTGACTATTTTATCAGAGGTAGGTAGCTTGTGGAATGGGTCCTCAGGCTGACCAGCAGTGCATGCTTTGCTGAGTGAATCACTGACCTGCTTTCCGGTAGAGCCAGAGGGAACCCCGGTTGATCGGTGAGAGTCACTGAGATGCGGCCATGCAAGGAGGTCAGCGCTGTCTGTGGGAGATCGGGCGCCATCTTGGACCGCATGTGCAGGCTCTGCTACATCGGCAGGAGTCGGAGGGAGGGACGGCTGAGGTCCATGGAGAAGGTAAGAGAGTCCCAATTGATCCGGTGGGGACGGAGAGCGGGCCCCAGGTGTAGGCGATGGAGTGCTGATAGGAGAAGGCGGCGGGGATTCAGTTATGAGGCTGGCGCCATCTTTCCCTCTGCCTCTGGTGAAGAAGGAGTCCGCAGGCCCGTATTGTACCTTGGGCAGAAACCTTTTGGACTTCCCCATAGTAGCTGGGGACAATAGAGAAGGCAGGAGGCACTTAAATCTTCCACCAAGAAGTTTTGGAGCTGGGCCTGCTGTGTAAATGTCGCTGCGGTGCAGGAGCTCCTCTTTCATGCAGCCATCTTGGTCAGCAGCCAGGCCACGCCCCCATTAGTTTTTTTTTTTTACCTGTCTACTAGGTATAGCAGTGGTACATCACACCCACAAATTGGTGAATTTCACCCGAAAATGTAACTTACAATTTTTTTTATTTTTTTTTGCCTGTCTAGTCTACTAGGTATAGCAGTGGTACATCACACCCAAAAATTGGTGAATTTCACCCGAAAATGTAACAGACAAAGTAGTGAAATAAAATACGTACAAATAATTAAAAAAAAATTGATTTATGAGGTGGAGTTCCATATGGAGTAGGAGTTTGAGGAGGCAGTGTAGGTGGAAGCGGCGGTGGAGGAGGACGAGGTAGCCAACACTGGTTTTTGGTTTAAATTAGAGTTGAGCGGACACCTGGATGTTCGGGTTCGACGGGTTCGGCCGAACTTCGGAAAAAAGTTCGAGTTCGGAACCCGAACTTGACCCCGAACCTGAACCCCATTGAAGTCAATGGGGACCCAAACTTTTGAGCTGCAAATGGCGTCAAAATGTGGTTAAGAGCATGGCAAGTGCTCTGCGAACAAATGTGGATAGGGAAATGACTTAAAATAACATAAAATATGTAAAAATAAAAAATAATAATCTTGATCTAGGATGACCAGGTCCATATGGAGTAGGAGGTTGAGGAGGCGGTGGATGTGGCGGTGTAGGTGGAAGTGGCGGTGGAGGAGGAGGAGGTAGCCTACACTGCTTTTTGGTTAAAAATGTATCTATATTTTTTTTAATTAGGGTACACCCCAAAACATTGGGAAATATAACCCTCCAGTCGTGCTAAACACACGGTCAGACAATACACTGGCTGCAGGGCAGGCCAGCACCTCCAAGGGGTAAAGGGCAAGCTCAGGCCATGTGCCCAATTTGGAGACCCAGAAGTTGCAGGGGCTGACCCCTGTCAGTCAGTTCATGTAGGCGTGTGCACACTTACTGCCCCACCATGTCGCACATCCCCGTGATGTTCACGATCCAATTTGATATCTGCTCTATCAACTTTCGATGTTCTTTTATGCGCCTACCATGGTGATCATGGGTGGCAGGGAATCGGGGTTCCAGGCCAGAGAGGGAGCGTGAGAAAGAGAGACCACATCCAAGGGAGGATTCATTTTTTCAAATTTAAAATTAGAGTTGAAATATGGGAGAAATTATTAAAGCATAAAAGTGTGACAACTTTTCAAAGTTTAAAGAGGACCTTTCACCAATTATGACATTGTGAACTAAGTATACAGACATGGAGAGCGGCGCTTGGGGATCTCACTGCACTTACTATTATCCCTGGGTGCCGCTCCGTTCTCCCGCTATGCCCTCCGGTATCATCGGTCACAAAGTTATGGTAGGCGGAGATTTCAGTCACTAAGTTATGGTAGGCGGAGTCTGCCCTTGTTCTGCTGTAGCGCTGGCCAATCGCAGCGCAGAGCTCACAGCCTGGAAGGTTATTTTCTCCCAGGCTGTGAGCTCTGCAATGCGATTGGCCAGCGCTACAGCAGAACAAGGGCAGACTCCGCCTACCATAACTTAATGACTGAAATCTCCGCCTACCATAACTTTGTGACCGAAGATACCGGAGGGCATAGCGGGAGAACGGAGCGGCGAACATGGATATTAGTAAGTGCAGTGAGATCCCCGGGCGCCGCTCTCCATGTCTGTATACTACTTAGTTCACAATGTCATAATCGGTGAAAGGTCCTCTTTAAGCATTGAATGAAAGGATGTGGTGCGCATTAATTACTGAATAATTAATAACATTTTATTTCCTGTCACCTATGCATAGCAGGTGTTTATTCACGTCTAAAATTGTATAATGTCAACCCAAGAATGTAACAGAAAAATTATTGAAATTTATTAAGCTGTCAACTGAATTTCACCCAAAAATGTAACTGACAATTTTTTTTATATTTTTTTCAGTCTACTCGGTATAGGAGTGGTACATCACACCCAAAAATTGGTGAATTTCACCAGAATATATAACTGACAATTTTTTTCTTTTTTAACCTGTCTACTAGGTATAGCAGTGGTACTATACACCCAAAATATTGTTAATTTCACCATCAAATTTAACTGACAATTTTTTTATTTTTTTTACCGGTCTACTAGGTATAGCAGTGGTACTATACACCCAAAAATTGGTGAATTTCACCCGAAAATGTAAATGACAAAGTAGTGAAATGATATAAAATAAAACACATACAAAAAAAATAATGGATTTATGAGGTGGAGTTCCATATGGAATAGGAGTTTGAGGAGGCTGTGGACGTAGCGGAGTAGGTGAAAGCGGCGGTTGAAGGACGAGATAGCCAACACAGGTTTTTGGTTTTAATTTAATTTTGTAAAATTAAGGTACACTCCAAAAGAGTGTGAAATATCCAAAATACAAACATGAGCAATTGCGCTGCAGTATAACAATGGCTGCTTAGTGCCGGTATACATGTCTATTCTGCACAAGGTACGGACAAGTCCTGAGGGATCCATGCCTGGTTCATTTTAATGAACGTGAGCTTGTCCACATTGTCTGTGGACAGGCGGCTGCGCTTGTCTGTGATGACGCCCCCTGCCGTGCTAAACACACATTTAGATAATACACTGGCTGCAGGGCAGGCCAGCACCTCCAAGGCATAAAGGGCAAGCTCAGGCCATGTGCCCAATTTGGAGACCCAGAAGTTGAAGGGGGCAGACCCGTCATTCAGTACTTGTAGGCATGTGCACATATACTGCTCCACCATGTTGGTGAAATGCTGCCTCCTGCTAAGACGTTCCATATCAGCTAGTGGTGCTGGTTGTTGTGGCGTGCTGACAAAGCTTTTCCACATTTCGGCCATGCTAACCCTGCCTTCTGAGGTGCTGGCGGTGCCCCAGCTGCGTTGGCGACCTCTTCCTCGTCCTCTGCCTTCGCCTTGTGCTTCCACTGTGCCCCCGCTGTCAGGTGGGAATGCCACCAGCAGCGCGTCTACCAGCATGCGCTTGTACTCGCGCATCTTACGATCACACTCCAGTGAGGGAATTAAGGACGGTACGATGTCCTTGTAACGGTGATCCAGCAGCGTGGCCACCCAGTAATCCGCACAAGTTAGAATGTGGGCAACTCGGCGGTCGTTGCGGAGACACTGCAGCATGTAATCGCTCATGTGTACCAGGCTGCCCAGAGGCAACTCAAACCTGTCCTCTGTGGGAGGTGTATCGTCTGTGTCCTCTATATCCCCCCATCCACGCACCAGTGATGGCCATGAGCTGGTCTGTGTGCCACCCTGCTGTGAACATGGTTCCTCCTCCTCCATCTCCTTATCCTCCATCTCCTCATCCTCCAGAACTGTGCCCTGGCTGGACAATTGTGTACCTTGGGTTTGTGGGTGCAGGAACCCACCCTCGGAGCCACTTGGGAATGACTGGCCGGAAACCCTACGAAATGATCCCTCTTCCTCCTCCTCCTCCTGTTCCACATCCTCATCCATCATCGCCAGGAGCGTTTTTTCAAGGAGGCATAGAAGTGGGATAGTAACGCTGAGAATGGCGTTATCGGCACTGGCCATGTTGGTGGAGTACTCGAAACTGTGCAACAAGGAACACAGGTCTCGCATGGAGGCCCAGTCATTGGTGGTGAAGTGGGGCTGTTCCGCCGAGCGATTCACCCGTGCGTGCTGCAGCTGAAACTCCACTATCGCCTGCTGCTCGCACAGTCTGGCCAGCATGTGCAAGGTGGTGTTCCACCTTGTGGGCACTTCGCATATGAGGCGGTGAGCGGGAAGGCCGAAGTTATGCTGCATCACTGACAGGTGAGCAGCAGCAGGGTGAGAATGCCGAAAGCGCGCACAGACGGCCCGCACTTTATGCAGCAGCTCTGACATATCGGGGTAACTTTTAAGGAATCTCTGCACCACCAAATTCAGCACATGCGCCAGGCAAGGGATGTGCGTCAAACCGGCTAGTCCCAGAGCTGCTATGAGATTTCGCCCATTATCGCACACCACCAGGCCGGGCTTGAGGCTGACTGGCACAAACCACTCATCGGTCTGTTGTTCAAGGCCCGTCCACAGCTCCTGCATTGTGTGGGGTTTGTCCCCCAAACAGATAAGTTTTAAAACTGCCTGCTATCGTTTACCCCTGGCTGTGCTGAAGTTGGTGGTGAAGGTGTTACGCTGACCGGATGAGGAGCTGGTAGAGGATGAGGAAGCAGAGTAGGAGGATGAAAGAAACAGGAGGCAAACTGAAGCGCCCTGCAATCCTCGGTGGTGGAAGGACATGCGCCAAACTGCTATCCGCCTCAGGCCCAGCCGCCACTGCATTTACCCAGTGTGCTGTTATGGAGATATAACGGCCCTGACCGTGCTTACTGGTCCACATATCCGTAGTCAGGTGCACCTTGCCACAGATGGCATTGCGCAGTGCACTCCTGATTTTGTCCCCTACTTGGTTGTGAAGGGAAGGGGTTTCTCGCCTTGAAAAATAGTGGCAGCTGGGCACGACATACTGTGGGACAGCCACCGCCATACGGCCTTTAAAACTATCCGTCTCTACCAGACGGAATGACAGCATTTCAAAGGTCAGTAATTTAGAAATGCTGGCATTCAGGGCTAGGGATCGCGGGTAGGTATGCAGCCAGCCAGTAGTGCAGGGGCAACACGTGAGGTGCACGGTGGAATGATGAGGGGCCAAATAATAACACACAGTTCATCAGTTTACTCACGGGTAGCAGAAAGCCTCTCTGGGCTGGCAGCACAGTGTTGAGGTGGACAGCACGAAATCCTCCGGGGCACGCTCTGTGGTAGGGAAGCATCAGCTAAGATGGTGGTTGAGGTGCCCTTGATGTTAGGGGTGCTTAGGGTGCTTGTTGCGGCTGAGTCCCTTGATGGTTTTTGTCATGACGCCAGTACAGTTAATGGTGGTACAACCGATAGTGGTAATAATGAGGTAGACAGTAGTATGGTGCAACTCACAACTTTTACTGTTGATGACTTTGGTTGCAGCAGTACAAAATACAGTCTCTTGTTGGTATAAAAGGTAATCTGCAGATCCACTGTTCCTAGGCTTTCTTAGGCTTGATTTGAGCTTAGCCGGATATTTTCTGTACCAGTGTAATTTGGTGAGGTTGCCAGAGGCTATGGTATCCTACACCTGAATATCCCAAAGGTCCTGGATGCCTGATTTGTGGCTTTTATCCGTTGGATGTTTAAGTCTTTTCTGTTGTCCCTTTCTGGACTAAACTTTCATCAGAGCAGAGGTGCTAGATCTGCACTCTCTTACTCTCAGCATCAGTCTAATAATCACTGATCTCTGGTCTCAACTGAACTAACTAACTAGGCCTGAACTAGGTATATATAGAACCTAAGTTTTATCCCCATCTAGTTGTGGGATGTATAAATTACATCTAATCTGCCTGGTAACAGGGATTTTGCAGATAAATTAGTACAAAGTCACATAATACAGCATAATACAGTTTTTAGGGTAAAAAGTGCTTTTAAGCAGTGCCCACACACATGTAGTGGGACGCTGCATACCCCCATGGTAAAATGTAAGTCGACCTCGACACATTCTTGACTCGATGTTGTATCTTCCTGTAAGATATAAAAATGGGAAAAACATGCATGCATAGGAAAACAATACCATAACTTCTATTCTTGTACTTCTTGTACCTAAAGGTAAAATGGGTTAGGCAAGCATATCTCAGGCAACAATGAAATGTGACAAATGGGGTAACACATTATTATTATTTTTTTTAAAACTGAGGATGTACCAGAAACCAAAATTGTCCACAATGATGAAGAAAAACAAAAATAAACATCTCAGGAGGCTCACAGGTTATAAGTCCGTTCCCTGGGCACAAGTAAATGTCAAAGTGGAATATCACGGAGGCTCAGGAACGTGAAAGTCTATCTCCGGGTGCAGGCTTGAACGTTGCAAACAGGCAAATAGTCCCTTAAAAAGTCCTTTAAGGAAAATGGAACATGATAACTGTAGATTAGTCTTTTTCTGGATCTCTGGAACTCCAGACAAATTAAGGATGTCCTCAACGTTGAATTTGGCAGAGCTGGAAATTATCTTCTCGGCTGCTGGAGCAGGAAATCTCCGTAATGGACTGGTGGTTGTCCTCTTGTAGTCCGGTCGGATCTACGAAGCGGCTGAGACTCTTCAGATCTTGCTTCAAGGGAACTTGATGTTTCCTGAGATGCAGTAACTTCAGCTTCTGGTTGAAGTGTTGTGGTGTTGGTTTTAGCAGGCACTAAGATGTTGAGCCAGGGAGTTACGAACCATTGCCAAGGATCAAAGGCTAATAATGTTTTTCCCAAAGACTGTATTGGTTCCTCTGGATCAGTTAGTTTTTCCAGTTCTGACTCTAAGGATTGAATTTCTTCTGGAACAGCTTCTTCTTGAGAAGTTTCTTCTGGAGTGTCTTCTTTAAGACACAATTTTAGGCGATTACGATGCACTACACAGGTTTTGTCCTCTTGAGTAGGGATGAGCAAACCCGAACTGTATAGTTCGGGTTCGTACAGAATTTTGGGGTCTCCGTGACACGGACCCGAACCCGAACATTTTCGTAAAAGTCCGGGTTCGGTGTTCGGCGCTTTCTTGGCGCTTTTTGAAAGGCTGCAAAGCAGCCAATCAACAAGCGTCATACTACTTGCCCCAAGAGGCCATCACAGCCATGCCTACTATTTGCATGGCTGTGATTGGCCAGTGCAGCATGTGACCCAGCCTCTATATAAGCTTGGGTCACGTAGTGCTGCACATCACTCTGCTGTTACAAGTGTAGGGAGAGGTTGCAGCTGCGACATTAGGGCGAGATTAGGCAGTGATTAACTCCTCCAAAACACTTAAGACAGTGATCGATCTACAGCTGTGGATCATTGAACTGCTGCTATTCAATTGCTCACTGTTTTTAGGCTGCCCAGAGCGTTTTTCAGTCACTTTTTTATGGGGTGATCTGCGGCCATTTTGTGGCTTGTGGTGCGCCAGCACAAGCTGCCACCAAGTCCATTTAACCATCAATAGTGTGGTTATTTTTTGCTATATCCTACATCAGGGGCAAGCTGTCACCCAGTCCTTTTAACCATCAATAGTGTGGTTATTTTTTGGCTATATCCTACATCAAGGGCAAGCTGCCACCAAGTCCATTTAACCATCAATAGTGTGGTTATTTTTTGGCTATATCCTACATCAGGGGCAAGCTGCCACCAAGTCCATTTAACCATCAATAGTGTGGTTATTTAAATCTATCCCTAAAAGGGTATATTAGATTCAAGGTGCTGATAGGGTCATTCTCAATAACTTCACACACACGCTACTGTGCATATCCAAGTCTAATTCTGTCCGTAAACGTATACCTGTCACCCAGCGCCTAAATAATAGGCCTCAAATTTATATTCAGCTAAATCTGTGGCTATTGCTGTAGCTGCTCAAGTTATTTTGTGTCCGTCAAAGCACAGTTTTTGTTCTGGGTTGAAATACAATTCCCAACCTAGCAATTTTCTAAATTAGTGGTTTCTGCTGTATCAGGCCTACTTTAAATCTATCCCTAAAAGGGAATATTAGATTCAAGGTGCTGATAGGGTCATTCTCAATAACTTCACACACACGCTACTGTGCATATCCAAGTCTAATTCTGTCCGTAAACGTATACCTGTCACCCAGCGCCTAAATAATAGGCCTCAAATTTATATTCAGCTAAATCTGTCATTACTGCTGTGCCTGTATTAGTGTAATACGGTACCTAAATAGATAGCCAGATAGTGTTAGGTGTCTGTAAAAAAAAGGCCTGAATTTGAACTCAATACATTGGGCCAAATAATATTTTTCTTATTGTGGTGAACGGTAACAATGAGGAAAACATCTAGTAAGGGACGCGGACAAGGTCGTGGTGGTGTTAGTGGACCCTCTGGTGCTGGGAGAGGACGTGGCCGTTCTGCCACAGCCACACGTCCTAGTGAACCAACTACCTCAGGTCCCAGTAGCCAGCAGAATTTACAGCGATATTTTGTGGGGCCCAATGCCGTTCTAAGGATGGTAAGGCCTGAGCAGGTACAGGCATTAGTCAATTGGGTGGCCGACAGTGGATCCAGCACGTTCACATTATCTCCCACCCAGTCTTCTGCAGAAAGCGCACAGATGGCGCATGAAAACCAAGCCCATCAGTCTGTCACATCACCCCATGCATATCAGGGAAACTGTCTGAGCCTCAAGTTATGCAGCAGTCTCTTATGCTGTTTGAAGACTCTGCTGGCAGGGTTTAACAAGGGCATCCACCTAGCCCTTCCCCAGGGGTGGAAGAGATAGAATGCACTAACCCACAACCACTTATGTTTCCTGATGATGAGGACATGGGAATACCACCTCAGCACGTCTCTGATGATGACGAAACACAGGAGCCAACTGCTGCGTCTTTCTGCAGTGTGCAGACTAAACAGGAGGTCAGGGATCAAGACTGGGTGGAGGACGATGCAGGGGACGATGAGGTCCTAGACCCCACATGGAATGAAGGTCGTGCCACTGACTTTCACAGTTCGGAGGAAGAGGCAGTGGTGAGACCGAGCCAACAGCGTAGCAAAAGACAAAGAGGGAGCAGTGGGCAAAATCAGAACACCCGCCGCCAAGCGACTCCGCCTGCTACTGACCGCTGCCATCTGGGACCGAGCACCCCAAAGGCAGCTTCAAGGAGTTCCCTGGCATGGCACTTCTTCAAACAATGTGCTGACGACAAGACCCGAGTGGTTTGCACGCTGTGCCATCAGAGCCTGAAGCGAGGCATTAACGTTCTGAACCTTAGCACAACCTGCATGACCAGGCACCTGCATGCAAAGCATGAACTGCAGTGGAGTAAACACCTTAAAAACAAGGAAGTCACTCAGGCTCCCCCTGCTACCTCTTCTGCTGCTGCCGCCTCGGCCTCTTCTGCTGCTGCTGCCTCGGCCTCTTCCTCCGCCTCCGGAGGAACGTTGGCACCTGCCGCCCAGCAAACATGGGATGTACCACCAACACCACCACCTGCGTCACCAAGCATCTCAACCATGTCACACGGCAGCGTTCAGCTCTCCATCTAGCAAACATTTGAGAGAAAGCGTAAATTCCCACCTAGCCACCCTCGATCCCTGGCCCTGAATGCCAGCATTTCTAAACTACTGGCCTCTGAAATGCTGTCATTCAGGCTGGTGGACACAGACAGCTTCAAACAGCTCATGTCGCTTGCTGTCCCACAGTATGTTGTTCCCAGCCGGCACTACTTCTCCAAGAGAGCCGTGCCTTCCCTGCACAACCAAGTATCCGATAAAATCAAGTGTGCACTGCGCAACGCTATCTGTGGCAAGGTGCACCTAACCACAGATACGTGGACCAGTAAGCACGGCCAGGGATGCTATATCTCCCTAATTGCACACTGGGTAAATGTAGTGGCGGCTGGGCCCCAGGCGGAGAGCTGTTTGGCGCTCGTCTTTCCGCCGCCAAGGATCGCAGGGCAACATTCTTTGCCTCCTGTCTCCTCCTCCTCCTACTCAGCTTCCTCCTCCTCTTCTTCCACCTGCTCATCCAGTCAGCCACACACCTTCACCACCAACTTCAGCACAGCCCGGGGTAAACGTCAGCAGGCCATTCTGAAACTCATATGTTTGGGGGACAGGCCCCACACCGCACAGGAGTTGTGGCGGGGTATAGAACAACAGACCGACGAGTGGTTGCTGCCGGTGAGCCTCAAGCCCGGCCTGGTGGTGTGCGATAATGGGCGAAATTTCGTTGCAGCTCTGGGACTAGCTGATTTGACGCACATCGCTTGCCTGGCGCATGTGCTGAATTTGGTGGTGCAGAAGTTCATTCGCAACTACCCCGACATGTCAGAGCTGCTGCATAAAGTGCGGGTCGTCTGTTCGCGCTTCCGGCGTTCATATCCTGCCGCTGCTCGCCTGTCTGCGCTACAGCGTAACTTCGGCCTTCCCGCTCACCGCCTCATATGCGACGTGCCCACCAGGTGGAACTCCACCTTGCACATGCTGGACAGACTGTGCGAGCAGCAGCAGGCCATAGTGGAGTTTCAGCTGCAGCACGCACGGGTCAGTCACACTGCGGAACAGCACCACTTCACCACCAATGACTGGACCTCCATGCGAGACCTGTGTGCCCTGTTGCGCTGTTTCAAATACTCCACCAACATGGCCAGTGGCGATGACGCCATTATCAGCGTTACAATACCACTTCTATGTCTCCTTGAGAAAACACTTAGGGCGATGATGGAAGAGGAGGTGGCCCAGGAGGAGGAGGAGGAGGAAGAGGGGTCATATTTAGCACTTTCAGGCCAGTCTCTTCGAAGTGACTCAGAGGGAGGTTTTTTGCAACAGCAGAGGCCAGGTACAAATGTGGCCAGACAGGGCCCACTACTGTAGGACGAGGAGGACGAGGATGAAGCATGTTCACAGCGGGGTGGCACCCAACGCAGCTCGGGCCCATCACTGGTGCGTGGCTGGGGGGAAACGCAGGACGATGACGATACGCCTCCCACAGAGGACAGCTTGTCCTTACCTCTGGGCAGCCTGGCACACATGAGCGACTACATGCTGCAGTGCCTGCACAACGATAGCAGAGTTGCCTACATTTTAACGTGTGCGGACTACTGGGTTGCCACCCTGCTGGATCCCCGGTACAAAGACAATGTGCCCACCTTACTTTCTGCACTGGAGCGTGATAGGAAGATGCGCGAGTACAAGCGCACGTTGGTAGACGCGCTACTGAGAGCATTCCCAAATGTCACAGGGGAACAAGTGGAAGCCCAAGGCGAAGGCAGAGGAGGAGCAAGAGGTCGCCAACACAGCTGTGTCACGGCCAGCTCCTCTGAGGGCAGGGTTAGCATGGCAGAGATGTGGAAAAGTTTTGTCACTACGCCACAGCTAACTGCACCACCACCTGATACGGAACGTGTTAGCAGGAGGCAACATTTCACTAACATGGTGGAACAGTACGTGTGCACACCCCTCCACGTACTGACTGATGGTTCGGCCCCATTCAACTTCTGGGTCTCCAAATTGTCCATGTGGCCAGGGCTAGCCTTTTATGCCTTGGAGGTGCTGGCCTGCCCGGCGGCCAGCGTTTTGTCTGAACATGTATTCAGCACGGCAGGGGGCGTCATTACAGACAAACGCAGCCGCCTGTCTACAGCCAATGTCGACAAGCTGACGTTCATAAAAATGAACCAGGCATGGATCCCACAGGACCTGTCCATCCCTTGGGCAGATTAGACATGAACTACCTCCCCTTAACAATATATTATTGTACTCCAGGGCACTTCCTCATTCAATCCTATTTTTATTTTCATTTTACCATTATATTGCGGGGCAACCCAAAGTTAAATGAACCTCTCCTCTGTCTGGGTGCCGGGCCTAAAAATATCTGACAGTGGCCTGTTCCAGTGGTGGGTGACATGAAGCCTGATTCTCTGCTATGACATGAAGACTGATTCTCTGCTGACATGAAGCCAGATTCTCTGCTATGGGACCTCTCTTCTCTGCCTGGGTGCCTGGGCCTAAATATCTGACAAATGACTGTTCCAGAGTTGTGGGTGACGTGAAGCATGATTCTCTGCTATGACATGAAGACTGATTCTCTGCTGAGTCGCTGACATGAAGCCAGATTCTCTGCTATGGGACCTCTCTCCTCTGTCTGGGAGCCGGGGCCTAAATATATGACAATGGACTGTTCCAGTGGTGGGTGACGTGAAGCCTGATTCTCTGCTATGACATGAAGACTGATTCTCTGCTGACATGAAGCCTGAATCTCTGTTATGGGACCTCTCTCCTCTGTCTGGGTGTCGGGGCCTAAAAATATCTGACAGTGGCCTGTTTTAGTGGTGGGTGACATGAAGCCTGATTCTCTGCTATGACATGAAGACTGATTCTCTGCTGAGTCGCTGACATGAAGCCAGATTATATGTTATGGGACCTCTCTCCTCTGTCTGGGTGCCGGGGCCTAAATTATATGAAAATGGACTGTTCCAATGTTGGGTGACGTGAAGCATGATTCTCTGCTATCACATGAAGACTGATTCTCTGCTGACATGAAGCCAGATTCTATGTTATGGGACCTCTCTCCTCTGTCTGGGTGTCGGGGCCTAAAAATATCTGACAGTGGCCTGTTCCAGTGGTGGGTGACATGAAGCCTGTTTCTCTGCTATGACATGAAGACTGATTCTCTGCTGACATGAAGCCAGATTCTATGTTATGGTACCTCTCTCCTCTGTCTGGGTGCCGGGGCCTAAATTATATGACAATGGACTGTTCCAATGTTGGGTGACGTGAAGCATGATTCTCTGCTATGACATGAAGACTGATTCTCTGCTGACATGAAGCCTGAATCTCTGCTATGGGACCTCTCTCCTCTGCCTTGGTGCCTGGGCCTAAATATCTGACAATGGACTGTTCCAGTGGTGGGTGACGTGAAGCCTGATTCTCTGCTATGGGACCTCTCTCCAATTAATATTAGTTCATTTTTATTTATTTTATTTTAATTTTAATTCATTTCCCTATCCACATTTGTTTGCAGGGGATTTAACTACATTTTGCTGCCTTTTGCAGCCCTCTAGCCCTTTCCTGGGCTGTTTTACAGCCTTTTTAGTGCCGAAAAGTTCGGGTCCCCATTGACTTCAATGGGGTTTGGGTTCGGGACGAAGTTCGGGTCAGGTTCGGATCCCGAACCCGAACATTTCCGGGAAGTTCGGCCGAACTTCTCGAACCCGAACATCCAGGTGTTCACTCAACTCTACTCTTGAGTAATCTCATACGTATCAGTCTCTGGATTGAGAATAGCAGTAACGGTGTAAAGTTCCCTCTCCCATTTGCTATCTAATTTGCTGGTACGATGGTTATTTTTTTACCACACACGATCACCAACTTTGAGGGGTTCTGCCTTTGCAGATTGATTATAGTCTCTCTGTTGTTTTTTATGGGCATGTCTCATGCGTTGTTGAACAATTTCCTGTGCATCAATTAAACGTCTTTGGTGTTTACTCACCCAATCAGCTTTTGGTAGAGGGTTAATTGCATCCGGCACTTGTACGCCCAAAGTGTGATCAGCAGGTAATGTACCTTGTCGGCCAAACATAAGGTAGTAAGTAGAGTTGAGCGAACCCGAACTGTAAAGTTCGGGTTCGTACCGAGCTTTAGGGTTTTCGGCACCCGGACCCGAACATTTACGTAAAAGTTCGGGTTCGGGTTCGGTATTCGGCGATTTTTATGGCGCTTTTTGAAAGGCTGCAAAGCAGTCAATCAACAAGCTTCATACTACTTGCCCCAAAAGGCCATCACAGCCATGCCTACTATTGGCATGGCTGTGATTGGCCAACTGCAGCATGTGACCCAGCCTCCATTTAAGCTGGAGTCACGTAGCGCCGCCCGTCACTCTGCTCAGATTAGTGTAGGGAGAGGCTGCAGCTGCTGTGAGGGAGAAATCAGGGAGAAATCGCATAAAGAACTGGTTTATGTACTCAGCGATCTACAGAAAAAGTGTTTTGTGGGTGCAGTGCACAATTTTTTTTAAGCCTGCCCTGAGCCAACTACTGCCGAAAACAAACTTTTTTTTCTTCAGTTAGTCAATATCAATACATGATCGGCAGCCATTTTGTGCAACGATAGTGCACCAGCATAGGCTATCTGCAAGTCCAGAAATACAGCTTTGGCATACTGGGGTGAAAAAACCCTCTAATATACTGCACATCTGTGATTACACGTGCATAAGTCACTGTCACATTTAGGCCATAAATACGGCTTTGGCATACTGGGTTGAAAAAAGCCTCTAATATACTGCACATCTGTGATTACACGTGCATAAGTCACTGTCACATTTAGGACAGAAATACAGTTTTTTGGTTACTGGGGTGAAAAAACCCTCTAATATAATGCACATCTGGGATTACACGTGCATAAGTCACTGTCACATTTAGGCCATAAATACGGCTTTGGCATACTGTAGTGAAAAAAGCCTCTAATATACTGCACATCTGTGATTACACGTGCATAAGTCACTGTCACATTTATTACAGAAATACAGCTTTTTGGTTACTGAGGTGAAAAAAGCCTCTAATATACTGCACATCTGGGATTACACGTGCATAAGTCACTGTCACGTTTAGGACAGAAATACAGCTTTTTGGTTATTGGGGTGAAAAAAGGATCTAATATACTGCACATCTGGGATTACACGTGCATAAGTCACTGTCACATTTATTACAGAAATACAGCTTTTTGGTTAATGGGGTGAAAAAACCCTCTAATATACGGCAAATCTGGGATTACACGTGCATAAGTCACTGTCATATTTAGGCCATAAATACGGCTTTGGCATATTGTAGTGAAAAAAGCCTCTAATATACGGCACATCTGTGATTACACGTGCATAAGTCACTGTCACATTAATTACAGAAATACAGCTTTTTGGTTACTGGGGTAAAAAAAGCCTCTAATACACTGCACATCTGTGATTACACATGCATAAGTCACTGTCACATTTAGGCCATAAATACGGCTTTGGCATACTGGGTTGAAAAAAGCCTCTAATATACTGCACATCTGTGATTACACGTGCATAAGTCACTGTCACATTTATTACAGAAATACAGCTTTTTGGTTAATGGGGTGAAAAAACCCTCTAATATACGGCAAATCTGGGATTACACGTGCATAAGTCACTGTCATATTTAGGCCATAAATACGGCTTTGGCATATTGTAGTGAAAAAAGCCTCTAATATACGGCACATCTGTGATTACACGTGCATAAGTCACTGTCACATTAATTACAGAAATACAGCTTTTTGGTTACTGGGGTAAAAAAAGCCTCTAATACACTGCACATCTGTGATTACACATGCATAAGTCACTGTCACATTTAGGCCATAAATACGGCTTTGGCATACTGGGTTGAAAAAAGCCTCTAATATACTGCACATCTGTGATTACACGTGCATAAGTCACTGTCACATTTATTACATAAATACAGCTTTTTGGTTAATGGGGTGAAAAAACCCTCTAAAATACTGAACATCTGGGATTACACGTGCATAAGTCACTGTCACATTTATTACAGAAATACAGCTTTTTGGTTAATGGGGTGAAAAAACCCTCTAATATACGGCATATCTGGGATTACACGTGCATAAGTCACTGTCATATTTAGGCCATAAATACGGCTTTGGCATATTGTAGTGAAAAAAGCCTCTAATATACTGCACATCTGTGATTACACGTGCATAAGTCACTGTCACATTAATTACAGAAATACAGCTTTTTGGTTACAGGGGTGAAAAAAGGTTCTAATATACTGCACATCTGTGATTACACGTGCATAAGTCACTGTCACATTTAGGACAGAAATACAATTTTTTGGTTACTGGGGTGAAAAAACCCTCTAATATACTGCACATCTGGGATTACACGTGCATAAGTCAATGTCATATTTAGGCCATAAATACGGCTTTGGCATACTGTAGTGAAAAAAGCCTCTAATATACTGCACATCTGTGATTACACGTGCATAAGTCACTGTCACATTTATTACAGAAATACAGCTTTTTGGTTACTAAGGTGAAAAAAGCCTCTAATATACTGCACATCTGGGATTACACGTGCATAAGTCACTGTCACATTTAGAACAGAAATACAGCTTTTTGGTTAATGGGGTGAAAAAACCCTCTAATATACGGCACATCTGGGATTACACGTGCATAAGTCACTGTCATATTTATGCCATAAATACGGCTTTGGCATATTGTAGTGAAAAAAGCCTCTAATATACTGCACATCTGTGATTACACGTGCATAAGTCACTGTCACATTAATTACAGAAATACAGCTTTTTGGTTACAGGGGTGAAAAAAGCCTCTAATATACTGCACATCTGTGATTACACGTGCATAAGTCACTGTCACATTTAGGACAGAAATACAGTTTTTGGATTACTGGGGTGAAAAAACCGTCTAATATACTGCACATCTGGGATTACACGTGCATAAGTCACTGTCATATTTAGGCCATAAATACGGCTTTGGCATATTGTAGTGAAAAAAGCCTCTAATATACTGCACATCTGTGATTACACGTGCATAAGTCACTGTCACATTAATTACAGAAATACAGCTTTTTTGTTACAGGGGTGAAAAAAGGATCTAATATACTGCACATCTGTGATTACACGTGCATAAGTCACTGTCACATTTAGGACAGAAATACAGTTTTTTGGTTACTGGGGTGAAAAAACCCTCTAATATACTGCACATCTGGGATTACACGTGCATAAGTCACTGTCATATTTAGGCCATAAATACGGCTTTAGCATACTGGGGTGAAAAAAGCCTCTAATATACTGCACATCTGTGATTACACATGCATAAGTCACTGTCACATTTAGGACAGAAATAGAGGCTTTTTGGATACAGGAGTGAAAAAACCCTCTAATATACTGCACATCTGTGATTACACGTGCATAAGTCACTGTCACATTTATGCCATAAATACGGCTTTGGCATACTGGGGTGAAAAACCCTCTTATATACTGCACATCTGTGATTACACGTGCATAAGTCACTGTCACATTTAGGACAGAAATACGGCTTTTGCATTCTGGGGTGAAAAAACCCTCTAATATACTGCACATCTGTGATTGCACGAGCTTAAGTCACTGTCACATTTGAGACAGAAATACAGTTTTTTGGTTACTTGGGTGAAAAACCCCTCTAATATACTGCACATCTGTGATTACACGTGCATAAGTCACTGTCACATTTAGGACAGAAATACAGTTTTTTGGTTAGGGTGAAAAAACCCTCTAATATACTGCACATCTGAGATTACACATGCATAAGTCACTGTCACATTTAGGCCATAAATATAGATTTTTCATACTGGGATGAAAAAACCCTCTAATATACTGCACATCTGTGATTACACGCGCATAAGTCACAGTCACATTTAGGACAGAAATACAGCTTTTTGGTTAGGGTGAAAAAACCCTCTAATATACTGCACATCTGAGATTACACATGCATAACTCACTGTCACATTTAGGCCATAAATACGGCTTTGGCATTCTTGGGTGAAAAAACCCTCTAATATACTGCACATCTGTGATTGCACGAGCATAAGTCACTGTCACATTTGAGACAGAAATACAGCTTTTTGGTTACTTGGGTGAAAAAACCCTCTAATATACTGCACATCTGTGATTACACGTGCATAAGTCACTGTCACATTTATGCCATAAATACGGCTTTGGCATACTGGGGTGAAAAAACCCTCTAATATACTGCACATCTGAGATTACACATGCATAAGTCACTGTCACATTTAGGCCATAAATACGGCTTTGGCATACTGGGATGAAAAAATCCTCTAATATACTGCACATCTGGGATTACACATGCATAAGTCACTGTCACATTTAGGACAGAAATACAGCTTTTTGGTTACTGGGGTGAAAAAACCCTCTAATATACTGCACATATGGGATTACACGTGCATAAGTCACTGTCACATTTAGGACAGAAATACAGCTTTTTGGTTAGGGTGAAAAAACCCTCTAATATACTGCACATCTGAGATTACACATGCATAAGTCACTGTCACATTTAGGCCATAAATATGGATTTGGCATACTGGGATGAAAAAACCCTCTAATATACTGCACATCTGAGATTACACATGCATAAGTCACTGTCACATTTAGGCCATAAATATGGATTTGGCATACTGGGATGAAAAAACCCTCTAATATACTGCACATCTGGGATTACACATGCATAAGTCACTGTCACATTTAGGACAGAAATACAGCTTTTTGGTTACTGGGGTGAATAAACCCTCTAATATACTGCACATCTGGGATTACACGTGCATAAGTCACTGTCACGTTTAGGACAGAAATACAGTTATTTGGTTACTGGGGTGAAAAACCCCTCTAATATACTGCACATCTGTGATTACACGTGCATAAGTCACAGTCACATTTAGGACAGAAATACAGCTTTTTGGTTAGGGTGAAAAAACCCTCTAATATACTGCACATCTGGGATAACACATGCATAAGTCACTGTCACATTTAGGACAGAAATACAGTTTTTTGGTTACTGGGGTGAAAAAACCCTCTAATATACTGCACATCTGTGATTACACGTGCATAAGTCACTATCACATTTAGGACAGAAATACAGCTTTTTGGTTACTTGGGTGAAAAAACCCTCTAATATACTGCACATCTGTGATTACACGTGCATAAGTCACTGTCACATTTAGGACAGAAACACAGCTTTTTGGTTAGGGTGAAAAAACCCTCTAATATACTGCACATCTGAGATTACACATGCATAAGTCACTGTCACATTTAGGCCATAAATATGGATTTGGCATACTGGGATGAAAAAATCCTCTAATATACTGCACATCTGGGATTACACATGCATAAGTCACTGTCACATTTAGGACAGAAATACAGCTTTTTTGTTACTGGGGTGAAAAAACCCTCTAAAATACTGAACATCTGGGATTACACGTGCATAAGTCACTGTCATATTTATGCCATAAATACGGCTTTGGCATATTGTAGTGAAAAAAGCCTCTAATATACTGCACATCTGTGATTACACGTGCATAAGTCACTGTCACATTAATTACAGAAATACAGCTTTTTGGTTACAGGGGTGAAAAAAGCCTCTAATATACTGCACATCTGTGATTACACGTGCATAAGTCACTGTCACATTTAGGACAGAAATACAGTTTTTGGATTACTGGGGTGAAAAAACCGTCTAATATACTGCACATCTGGGATTACACGTGCATAAGTCACTGTCATATTTAGGCCATAAATACGGCTTTGGCATATTGTAGTGAAAAAAGCCTCTAATATACTGCACATCTGTGATTACACGTGCATAAGTCACTGTCACATTAATTACAGAAATACAGTTTTTTTGTTACAGGGGTGAAAAAAGGATCTAATATACTGCACATCTGTGATTACACGTGCATAAGTCACTGTCACATTTAGGACAGAAATACAGTTTTTTGGTTACTGGGGTGAAAAAACCCTCTAATATACTGCACATCTGGGATTACACGTGCATAAGTCACTGTCATATTTAGGCCATAAATACGGCTTTAGCATACTGGGGTGAAAAAAGCCTCTAATATACTGCACATCTGTGATTACACATGCATAAGTCACTGTCACATTTAGGACAGAAATAGAGGCTTTTTGGATACAGGAGTGAAAAAACCCTCTAATATACTGCACATCTGTGATTACACGTGCATAAGTCACTGTCACATTTATGCCATAAATACGGCTTTGGCATACTGGGGTGAAAAACCCTCTTATATACTGCACATCTGTGATTACACGTGCATAAGTCACTGTCACATTTAGGACAGAAATACGGCTTTTGCATTCTGGGGTGAAAAAACCCTCTAATATACTGCACATCTGTGATTGCACGAGCTTAAGTCACTGTCACATTTGAGACAGAAATACAGTTTTTTGGTTACTTGGGTGAAAAACCCCTCTAATATACTGCACATCTGTGATTACACGTGCATAAGTCACTGTCACATTTAGGACAGAAATACAGTTTTTTGGTTAGGGTGAAAAAACCCTCTAATATACTGCACATCTGAGATTACACATGCATAAGTCACTGTCACATTTAGGCCATAAATATAGATTTTTCATACTGGGATGAAAAAACCCTCTAATATACTGCACATCTGTGATTACACGCGCATAAGTCACAGTCACATTTAGGACAGAAATACAGCTTTTTGGTTAGGGTGAAAAAACCCTCTAATATACTGCACATCTGAGATTACACATGCATAACTCACTGTCACATTTAGGCCATAAATACGGCTTTGGCATTCTTGGGTGAAAAAACCCTCTAATATACTGCACATCTGTGATTGCACGAGCATAAGTCACTGTCACATTTGAGACAGAAATACAGCTTTTTGGTTACTTGGGTGAAAAAACCCTCTAATATACTGCACATCTGTGATTACACGTGCATAAGTCACTGTCACATTTAGGACAGAAATACAATTTTTTTGTTACTGGGGTGAAAAAACCCTCTAATATACTGCACATCTGGGATTACACGTGCATAAGTCAATGTCATATTTAGGCCATAAATACGGCTTTGGCATACTGTAGTGAAAAAAGCCTCTAATACACTGCACATCTGTGATTACACATGCATAAGTCACTGTCACATTTAGGCCATAAATACGGCTTTGGCATACTGGGTTGAAAAAAGCCTCTAATATACTGCACATCTGTGATTACACGTGCATAAGTCACTGTCACATTTATTACAGAAATACAGCTTTTTGGTTAATGGGGTGAAAAAACAATCTAATATACGGCAAATCTGGGATTACACGTGCATAAGTCACTGTCATATTTAGGCCATAAATACGGCTTTGGCATATTGTAGTGAAAAAAGCCTCTAATATACGGCACATCTGTGATTACACGTGCATAAGTCACTGTCACATTAATTACAGAAATACAGCTTTTTGGTTACTGGGGTAAAAAAAGCCTCTAATACACTGCACATCTGTGATTACACATGCATAAGTCACTGTCACATTTAGGCCATAAATACGGCTTTGGCATACTGGGTTGAAAAAAGCCTCTAATATACTGCACATCTGTGATTACACGTGCATAAGTCACTGTCACATTTATTACATAAATACAGCTTTTTGGTTAATGGGGTGAAAAAACCCTCTAAAATACTGAACATCTGGGATTACACGTGCATAAGTCACTGTCACATTTATTACAGAAATACAGCTTTTTGGTTAATGGGGTGAAAAAACCCTCTAATATACGGCACATCTGGGATTACACGTGCATAAGTCACTGTCATATTTAGGCCATAAATACGGCTTTGGCATATTGTAGTGAAAAAAGCCTCTAATATACTGCACATCTGTGATTACACGTGCATAAGTCACTGTCACATTAATTACAGAAATACAGCTTTTTGGTTACAGGGGTGAAAAAAGGATCTAATATACTGCACATCTGTGATTACACGTGCATAAGTCACTGTCACATTTAGGACAGAAATACAATTTTTTGGTTACTGGGGTGAAAAAACCCTCTAATATACTGCACATCTGGGATTACACGTGCATAAGTCACTGTCACATTTAGAACAGAAATACAGCTTTTTGGTTAATGGGGTGAAAAAACCCTCTAATATACGGCACATCTGGGATTACACGTGCATAAGTCACTGTCATATTTATGCCATAAATACGGCTTTGGCATATTGTAGTGAAAAAAGCCTCTAATATACTGCACATCTGTGATTACACGTGCATAAGTCACTGTCACATTAATTACAGAAATACAGCTTTTTGGTTACAGGGGTGAAAAAAGCCTCTAATATACTGCACATCTGTGATTACACGTGCATAAGTCACTGTCACATTTAGGACAGAAATACAGTTTTTGGATTACTGGGGTGAAAAAACCGTCTAATATACTGCACATCTGGGATTACACGTGCATAAGTCACTGTCATATTTAGGCCATAAATACGGCTTTGGCATATTGTAGTGAAAAAAGCCTCTAATATACTGCACATCTGTGATTACACGTGCATAAGTCACTGTCACATTAATTACAGAAATACAGCTTTTTTGTTACAGGGGTGAAAAAAGGATCTAATATACTGCACATCTGTGATTACACGTGCATAAGTCACTGTCACATTTAGGACAGAAATACAGTTTTTTGGTTACTGGGGTGAAAAAACCCTCTAATATACTGCACATCTGGGATTACACGTGCATAAATCACTGTCATATTTAGGCCATAAATACGGCTTTGGCATACTGTAGTGAAAAAAGCCTCTAATATACTGCACATCTGTGATTACACGTGCATAAGTCATTGTCACATTTATTACAGAAATACAGCTTTTTGGTTACTGGGGTGAAAAAAGCCTCTAATATACTGCACATCTGTGATTACATGTGCATAAGTCACTGACACATTTATGCCATAAATACGGCTTTAGCATACTGGGGTGAAAAAAGCCTCTAATATACTGCACACCTGTGATTACACATGCATAAGTCACTGTCACATTTAGGACAGAAATAGAGGCTTTTTGGATACAGGAGTGAAAAAACCCTCTAATATACTGCACATCTGTGATTACACGTGCATAAGTCACTGTCACATTTATGCCATAAATACGGCTTTGGCATACTGGGGTAAAAAACCCTCTTATATACTGCATATCTGTGATTACACGTGCATAAGTCACTGTCACATTTAGGACAGAAATACGGCTTTTGCATTCTGGGGTGAAAAAACCCTCTAATATACTGCACATCTGTGATTACACATGCATAAGTCACTGTCACATTTAGGCCATAAATACAGTTTTTTGGTTAGGGTGAAAAAACCCTCTAATATACTGCACATCTGAGATTACACATGCATAAGTCACTGTCACATTTAGGCCATAAATATAGATTTTTCATACTGGGATGAAAAAACCCTCTAATATACTGCACATCTGTGATTACACGCGCATAAGTCACAGTCACATTTAGGACAGAAATACAGCTTTTTGGTTAGGGTGAAAAAACCCTCTAATATACTGCACATCTGAGATTACACATGCATAACTCACTGTCACATTTAGGCCATAAATACGGCTTTGGCATTCTTGGGTGAAAAAACCCTCTAATATACTGCACATCTGTGATTGCACGAGCATAAGTCACTGTCACATTTGAGACAGAAATACAGCTTTTTGGTTACTTGGGTGAAAAAACCCTCTAATATACTGCACATCTGTGATTACACGTGCATAAGTCACTGTCACATTTATGCCATAAATACGGCTTTGGCATACTGGGGTGAAAAAACCCTCTAATATACTGCACATCTGAGATTACACATGCATAAGTCACTGTCACATTTAGGCCATAAATACGGCTTTGGCATACTGGGATGAAAAAATCCTCTAATATACTGCACATCTGGGATTACACATGCATAAGTCACTGTCACATTTAGGACAGAAATACAGCTTTTTGGTTACTGGGGTGAAAAAACCCTCTAATATACTGCACATATGGGATTACACGTGCATAAGTCACTGTCACATTTAGGACAGAAATACAGCTTTTTGGTTAGGGTGAAAAAACCCTCTAATATACTGCACATCTGAGATTACACATGCATAAGTCACTGTCACATTTAGGCCATAAATATGGATTTGGCATACTGGGATGAAAAAACCCTCTAATATACTGCACATCTGGGATTACACATGCATAAATCACTGTCACATTTAGGACAGAAATACAGCTTTTTGGTTACTGGGGTGAATAAACCCTCTAATATACTGCACATCTGGGATTACACGTGCATAAGTCACTGTCACATTTAGAACAGAAATACTGTTTTTTGGTTACTGGGGTGAAAAAAGCCTCTAATATACTGCACATCTGGGATTACACATGCATAAGTCACTGTCACATTTAGGACAGAAATACAGCTTTTTAGTTACTGGGGTGAAAAAACCCTCCAATATACTGCACATCTGGGATTACACGTACATAAGTCACTGTCACGTTTAGGACAGAAATACAGCTTTTTGGTTACTGGGGTGAAAAAACCCTCTAATATACTTAACATCTATGATTACACGTGCATAAGTCACTGTCACATTTAGGCCATAAATATGGATTTGGCATACTGGGGTGAAAAAACCCTCTAATATACTGCACATCTGTGATTACACATGTATAAGTCACTGTCACATTTAGGACAAAAATACAGTTTTTTGGTTACTGTGGTGAAAAAAGCCTCTAATATACTGCACATCTGGGATTACACGTGCATAAGTCACTGTCACATTTAGAACAGAAATACTGTTTTTTGGTTACTGGGGTGAAAAAAGCCTCTAATATACTGCACATCTGGGATTACACATGCATAAGTCACTGTCACATTTAGGACAGAAATACAGCTTTTTAGTTACTGGGGTGAAAAAACCCTCCAATATACTGCACATCTGGGATTACACGTACATAAGTCACTGTCACGTTTAGGACAGAAATACAGCTTTTTGGTTACTGGGGTGAAAAAACCCTCTAATATACTTAACATCTATGATTACACGTGCATAAGTCACTGTCACATTTAGGCCATAAATATGGATTTGGCATACTGGGGTGAAAAAACCCTCTAATATACTGCACATCTGTGATTACACATGTATAAGTCACTGTCACATTTAGGACAAAATACAGTTTTTTGGTTACTGGGGTGAAAAAAGCCTCTAATATACTGCACATCTGGGATTACACGTGCATAAGTCACTGTCACATTTAGGCGATAAATATGGCTTTGGCATACTGGGTTGAAAAAAGCCTCTAATATACTGTACATCTGTGATTACAGATGCATAAGTCACTGTCACATTTAGGAAAGAAATACAGTTTTTTTGTTACCTGGGTGAAAAAACCTCTAATATACTGCACATCTGAGATTACACATGCATAAGTCACTGTCACATTTAGGCCATAAATTTGGATTTGGCATACTGGGATGAAAAAACCCTCTAATATACTGCACATCTGTGATTACACGTGCATAAGTCACTGTCACATTTAGGACAGAAATACAGCTTTGGCATTCTGGGGTGAAAAAACCCTCTAATATACTGCACATCTGTGATTGCACGAGCATAAGTCACTGTCACATTAATTACAGAAATACAGCTTTTTGGTTACAGGGGTGAAAAAAGGATCTAATATACTGCACATCTGTGATTACACGTGCATAAGTCACTGTCACATTTAGGACAGAAATACAATTTTTTGGTTACTGGGGTGAAAAAACCCTCTAATATACTGCACATCTGGGATTACACGTGCATAAGTCAATGTCATATTTAGGCCATAAATACGGCTTTGGCATACTGTAGTGAAAAAAGCCTCTAATACACTGCACATCTGTGATTACACATGCATAAGTCACTGTCACATTTAGGCCATAAATACGGCTTTGGCATACTGGGTTGAAAAAAGCCTCTAATATACTGCACATCTGTGATTACACGTGCATAAGTCACCGTCACATTTATTACAGAAATACAGCTTTTTGGTTAATGGGGTGAAAAAACCCTCTAATATACGGCAAATCTGGGATTACACGTGCATAAGTCACTGTCATATTTAGGCCATAAATACGGCTTTGGCATATTGTAGTGAAAAAAGCCTCTAATATACGGCACATCTGTGATTACACGTGCATAAGTCACTGTCACATTAATTACAGAAATACAGCTTTTTGGTTACTGGGGTAAAAAAAGCCTCTAATACACTGCACATCTGTGATTACACATGCATAAGTCACTGTCACATTTAGGCCATAAATACGGCTTTGGCATACTGGGTTGAAAAAAGCCTCTAATATACTGCACATCTGTGATTACACGTGCATAAGTCACTGTCACATTTATTACATAAATACAGCTTTTTGGTTAATGGGGTGAAAAAACCCTCTAAAATACTGAACATCTGGGATTACACGTGCATAAGTCACTGTCACATTTATTACAGAAATACAGCTTTTTGGTTAATGAAGTGAAAAAACCCTCTAATATACGGCACATCTGGGATTACACGTGCATAAGTCACTGTCATATTTAGGCCATAAATACGGCTTTGGCATATTGTAGTGAAAAAAGCCTCTAATATACTGCACATCTGTGATTACACGTGCATAAGTCACTGTCACATTAATTACAGAAATACAGCTTTTTGGTTACAGGGGTGAAAAAAGGATCTAATATACTGCACATCTGTGATTACACGTGCATAAGTCACTGTCACATTTAGGACAGAAATACAATTTTTTGGTTACTGGGGTGAAAAAACCCTCTAATATACTGCACATCTGGGATTACACGTGCATAAGTCAATGTCATATTTAGGCCATAAATACGGCTTTGGCATACTGTAGTGAAAAAAGCCTCTAATATACTGCACATCTGTGATTACACGTGCATAAGTCACTGTCACATTTATTACAGAAATACAGCTTTTTGGTTACTGGGGTGAAAAAAGCCTCTAATATACTGCACATCTGTGATTACACGCGCATAAGTCACAGTCACATTTAGGACAGAAATACAGCTTTTTGGTTAGGGTGAAAAAACCCTCTAATATACTGCACATCTGAGATTACACATGCATAACTCACTGTCATATTTATGCCATAAATACGGCTTTGGCATATTGTAGTGAAAAAAGCCTCTAATATACTGCACATCTGTGATTACACGTGCATAAGTCACTGTCACATTAATTACAGAAATACAGCTTTTTGGTTACAGGGGTGAAAAAAGCCTCTAATATACTGCACATCTGTGATTACACGTGCATAAGTCACTGTCACATTTAGGACAGAAATACAGTTTTTGGATTACTGGGGTGAAAAAACCGTCTAATATACTGCACATCTGGGATTACACGTGCATAAGTCACTGTCATATTTAGGCCATAAATACGGCTTTGGCATATTGTAGTGAAAAAAGCCTCTAATATACTGCACATCTGTGATTACACGTGCATAAGTCACTGTCACATTAATTACAGAAATACAGCTTTTTTGTTACAGGGGTGAAAAAAGGATCTAATATACTGCACATCTGTGATTACACGTGCATAAGTCACTGTCACATTTATGCCATAAATACGGCTTTGGCATACTGGGGTGAAAAAACCCTCTAATATACTGCACATCTGAGATTACACATGCATAAGTCACATTTAGGCCATAAATACGGCTTTGGCATACTGGGATGAAAAAATCCTCTAATATACTGCACATCTGGGATTACACATGCATAAGTCACTGTCACATTTAGGACAGAAATACAGCTTTTTGGTTACTGGGGTGAAAAAACCCTCTAATATACTGCACATATGGGATTACACGTGCATAAGTCACTGTCACATTTAGGACAGAAATACAGCTTTTTGGTTAGGGTGAAAAAACCCTCTAATATACTGCACATCTGAGATTACACATGCATAAGTCACTGTCACATTTAGGCCATAAATATGGATTTGGCATACTGGGATGAAAAAACCCTCTAATATACTGCACATCTGGGATTACACATGCATAAGTCACTGTCACATTTAGGACAGAAATACAGCTTTTTGGTTACTGGGGTGAATAAACCCTCTAATATACTGCACATCTGGGATTACACGTGCATAAGTCACTGTCACGTTTAGGACAGAAATACAGTTATTTGGTTACTGGGGTGAAAAACCCCTCTAATATACTGCACATCTGTGATTACACGTGCATAAGTCACAGTCACATTTAGGACAGAAATACAGCTTTTTGGTTAGGGTGAAAAAACCCTCTAATATACTGCACATCTGGGATAACACATGCATAAGTCACTGTCACATTTAGGACAGAAATACAGCTTTTTGGTTACTGGGGTGAAAAAACCCTCTAATATACTGCACATCTGTGATTACACGTGCATAAGTCACTATCACATTTAGGACAGAAATACAGCTTTTTGGTTACTTGGGTGAAAAAACCCTCTAATATACTGCACATCTGTGATTACACGTGCATAAGTCACTGTCACATTTAGGACAGAAACACAGCTTTTTGGTTAGGGTGAAAAAACCCTCTAATATACTGCACATCTGAGATTACACATGCATAAGTCACTGTCACATTTAGGCCATAAATATGGATTTGGCATACTGGGATGAAAAAATCCTCTAATATACTGCACATCTGGGATTACACATGCATAAGTCACTGTCACATTTAGGACAGAAATACAGCTTTTTTGTTACTGGGGTGAAAAAACCCTCTAATATACTGCACATTTGGGATTACACGTGCATAAGTCACTGTCACGTTTAGGACAGAAATACAGCTTTTAGTTACTGGGGTGAAAAAACCCTCTAATATACTGCACATCTGTAATTACACGTGCATAAGTCACTGTCACATTTAGGACAGAAATACGGCTTTGGCATACTGGGTTAAAAAAAGCCTCTAATATACTGCACATCTGGGATTACACATGCATAAGTCACTGTCACATTTAGGACAGAAATACAGCTTTTTGGTTAGGGTGAAAAAACCCTCTAATATACTGCACATCTGAGATTACACATGCATAAGTCACTGTCACATTTAGGCCATAAATATGGATTTGGCATACTGGGATGAAAAAACCCTCTAATATACTGCACATCTGGGATTACACATGCATAAGTCACTGTCACATTTATTACAGAAATACAGCTTTTTGGTTACTGGGGTGAAAAAGCCCTCGACTGTACTGCACATCGGGGATTACACATGCATAAGTCACTGTCATATTTAGGACAGAAATACAGCTTTTTGATTACTGGGTTGAAAAAACCCTTTAATATACTACACATTTGTGATTACACATGCATAAGTCTCTGTCACATTTATGCCATAAATATGGCTTTGGCATACTGGCGTGAAAAAAGCCTCTAATATACTGCACATCTGGGATTACACGTGCATAAGTCACTGTCACATTTTGGACAGAAATACAGCTTTTTAGTTACTGGGGTGAAAAAACCCTCTAATATACTGCACATCTGTGATTATATGTGCATAAGTCACTGTCACATTTAGGACAGAAATACAGCTTTTTAGTTAGGGTTAAAAAACCCTCTAATATACTGCACATCTGTGATTACACGTGAACAAGTCATTGTCACATTTAGACAATAAATAAGGATTTGGCATACTGGGGTGAAAAAACCCTCTAATATACTGCAATCTGTGATTACACGTGCATAAGTCACTGTCACATTTAGAACAGAAATACTGTTTTTTGGTTACTGGGGTGAAAAAAGCCTCTAATATACTGCACATCTGGGATTACACATGCATAAGTCACTGTCACATTTAGGACAGAAATACAGCTTTTTAGTTACTGGGGTGAAAAAACCCTCCAATATACTGCACATCTGGGATTACACGTACATAAGTCACTGTCACGTTTAGGACAGAAATACAGCTTTTTGGTTACTGGGGTGAAAAAACCCTCTAATATACTTAACATCTATGATTACACGTGCATAAGTCACTGTCACATTTAGGCCATAAATATGGATTTGGCATACTGGGGTGAAAAAACCCTCTAATATACTGCACATCTGTGATTACACATGTATAAGTCACTGTCACATTTAGGACAAAAATACAGTTTTTTGGTTACTGGGGTGAAAAAAGCCTCTAATATACTGCACATCTGGGATTACACGTGCATAAGTCACTGTCACATTTAGGCGATAAATATGGCTTTGGCATACTGGGTTGAAAAAAGCCTCTAATATACTGTACATCTGTGATTACAGATGCATAAGTCACTGTCACATTTAGGAAAGAAATACAGTTTTTTTGTTACCTGGGTGAAAAAACCTCTAATATACTGCACATCTGAGATTACACATGCATAAGTCACTGTCACATTTAGGCCATAAATATGGATTTGGCATACTGGGATGAAAAAACCCTCTAATATACTGCACATCTGTGATTACACGTGCATAAGTCACTGTCACATTTAGGACAGAAATACAGCTTTGGCATTCTGGGGTGAAAAAACCCTCTAATATACTGCACATCTGTGATTGCACGAGCATAAGTCACTGTCACATTAATTACAGAAATACAGCTTTTTGGTTACAGGGGTGAAAAAAGGATCTAATATACTGCACATCTGTGATTACACGTGCATAAGTCACTGTCACATTTAGGACAGAAATACAATTTTTTGGTTACTGGGGTGAAAAAACCCTCTAATATACTGCACATCTGGGATTACACGTGCATAAGTCAATGTCATATTTAGGCCATAAATACGGCTTTGGCATACTGTAGTGAAAAAAGCCTCTAATACACTGCACATTTGTGATTACACATGCATAAGTCACTGTCACATTTAGGCCATAAATACGGCTTTGGCATACTGGGTTGAAAAAAGCCTCTAATATACTGCACATCTGTGATTACACGTGCATAAGTCACTGTCACATTTATTACAGAAATACAGCTTTTTGGTTAATGGGGTGAAAAAACCCTCTAATATACGGCAAATCTGGGATTACACGTGCATAAGTCACTGTCATATTTAGGCCATAAATACAGTTTTGGCATATTGTAGTGAAAAAAGCCTCTAATATACGGCACATCTGTGATTACACGTGCATAAGTCACTGTCACATTAATTACAGAAATACAGCTTTTTGGTTACTGGGGTAAAAAAAGCCTCTAATACACTGCACATCTGTGATTACACATGCATAAGTCACTGTCACATTTAGGCCATAAATACGGCTTTGGCATACTGGGTTGGAAAAAGCCTCTAATATACTGCACATCTGTGATTACACGTGCATAAGTCACTGTCACATTTATTACATAAATACAGCTTTTTGGTTAATGGGGTGAAAAAACCCTCTAAAATACTGAACATCTGGGATTACACGTGCATAAGTCACTGTCACATTTATTACAGAAATACAGCTTTTTGGTTAATGGGGTGAAAAAACCCTCTAATATACGGCACATCTGGGATTACACGTGCATAAGTCACTGTCATATTTAGGCCATAAATACGGCTTTGGCATATTGTAGTGAAAAAAGCCTCTAATATACTGCACATCTGTGATTACACGTGCATAAGTCACTGTCACATTAATTACAGAAATACAGCTTTTTGGTTACAGGGGTGAAAAAAGGATCTAATATACTGCACATCTGTGATTACACGTGCATAAGTCACTGTCACATTTAGGACAGAAATACAATTTTTTGGTTACTGGGGTGAAAAAACCCTCTAATATACTGCACATCTGGGATTACACGTGCATAAGTCAATGTCATATTTAGGCCATAAATACGGCTTTGGCATACTGTAGTGAAAAAAGCCTCTAATATACTGCACATCTGTGATTACACGTGCATAAGTCACTGTCACATTTATTACAGAAATACAGCTTTTTGGTTACTGGGGTGAAAAAAGCCTCTAATATACTGCACATCTGGGATTACACGTGCATAAGTCACTGTCACATTTAGAACAGAAATACAGCTTTTTGGTTAATGGGGTGAAAAAACCCTCTAATATACGGCACATCTGGGATTACACGTGCATAAGTCACTGTCATATTTATGCCATAAATACGGCTTTGGCATATTGTAGTGAAAAAAGCCTCTAATATACTGCACATCTGTGATTACACGTGCATAAGTCACTGTCACATTAATTACAGAAATACAGCTTTTTGGTTACAGGGGTGAAAAAAGCCTCTAATATACTGCACATCTGTGATTACACGTGCATAAGTCACTGTCACATTTAGGACAGAAATACAGTTTTTGGATTACTGGGGTGAAAAAAACGTCTAATATACTGCACATCTGGGATTACACGTGCATAAGTCACTGTCATATTTAGGCCATAAATACGGCTTTGGCATATTGTAGTGAAAAAAGCCTCTAATATACTGCACATCTGTGATTACACGTGCATAAGTCACTGTCACATTAATTACAGAAATACAGCTTTTTTGTTACAGGGGTGAAAAAAGGATCTAATATACTGCACATCTGTGATTACACGTGCATAAGTCACTGTCACATTTAGGACAGAAATACAGTTTTTTGGTTACTGGGGTGAAAAAACCCTCTAATATACTGCACATCTGGGATTACACGTGCATAAGTCACTGTCATATTTAGGCCATAAATACGGCTTTGGCATACTGTAGTGAAAAAAGCCTCTAATATACTGCACATCTGTGATTACACGTGCATAAGTCATTGTCACATTTATTACAGAAATGCAGCTTTTTGGTTACTGGGGTGAAAAAAGCCTCTAATATACTGCACATCTGTGATTACATGTGCATAAGTCACTGACACATTTATGCCATAAATACGGCTTTAGCATACTGGGGTGAAAAAAGCCTCTAATATACTGCACATCTGTGATTACACATGCATAAGTCACTGTCACATTTAGGACAGAAATAGAGGCTTTTTGGATACAGGAGTGAAAAAACCCTCTAATATACTGCACATCTGTGATTACACGTGCATAAGTCACTGTCACATTTATGCCATAAATACGGCTTTGGCATACTGGGGTGAAAAACCCTCTTATATACTGCACATCTGTGATTACACGTGCATAAGTCACTGTCACATTTAGGACAGAAATACGGCTTTTGCATTCTGGGGTGAAAAAACCCTCTAATATACTGCACATCTGTGATTGCACGAGCTTAAGTCACTGTCACATTTGAGACAGAAATACAGTTTTTTGGTTACTTGGGTGAAAAACCCCTCTAATATACTGCACATCTGTGATTACACGTGCATAAGTCACTGTCACATTTAGGACAGAAATACAGTTTTTTGGTTAGGGTGAAAAAACCCTCTAATATACTGCACATCTGAGATTACACATGCATAAGTCACTGTCACATTTAGGCCATAAATATAGATTTTTCATACTGGGATGAAAAAACCCTCTAATATACTGCACATCTGTGATTACACGCGCATAAGTCACAGTCACATTTAGGACAGAAATACAGCTTTTTGGTTAGGGTGAAAAAACCCTCTAATATACTGCACATCTGAGATTACACATGCATAACTCACTGTCACATTTAGGCCATAAATACGGCTTTGGCATTCTTGGGTGAAAAAACCCTCTAATATACTGCACATCTGTGATTGCACGAGCATAAGTCACTGTCACATTTGAGACAGAAATACAGCTTTTTGGTTACTTGGGTGAAAAAACCCTCTAATATACTGCACATCTGTGATTACACGTGCATAAGTCACTGTCACATTTATGCCATAAATACGGCTTTGGCATACTGGGGTGAAAAAACCCTCTAATATACTGCACATCTGAGATTACACATGCATAAGTCACTGTCACATTTAGGCCATAAATACGGCTTTGGCATACTGGGATGAAAAAATCCTCTAATATACTGCACATCTGGGATTACACATGCATAAGTCACTGTCACATTTAGGACAGAAATACAGCTTTTTGGTTACTGGGGTGAAAAAACCCTCTAATATACTGCACATATGGGATTACACGTGCATAAGTCACTGTCACATTTAGGACAGAAATACAGCTTTTTGGTTAGGGTGAAAAAACCCTCTAATATACTGCACATCTGAGATTACACATGCATAAGTCACTGTCACATTTAGGCCATAAATATGGATTTGGCATACTGGGATGAAAAAACCCTCTAATATACTGCACATCTGGGATTACACATGCATAAGTCACTGTCACATTTAGGACAGAAATACAGCTTTTTGGTTACTGGGGTGAATAAACCCTCTAATATACTGCACATCTGGGATTACACGTGCATAAGTCACTGTCACGTTTAGGACAGAAATACAGTTATTTGGTTACTGGGGTGAAAAACCCCTCTAATATACTGCACATCTGTGATTACACGTGCATAAGTCACCGTCACATTTAGGACAGAAATACAGCTTTTTGGTTAGGGTGAAAAAACCCTCTAATATACTGCACATCTGGGATAACACATGCATAAGTCACTGTCACATTTAGGACAGAAATACAGCTTTTTGGTTACTGGGGTGAAAAAACCCTCTAATATACTGCACATCTGTGATTACACGTGCATAAGTCACTATCACATTTAGGACAGAAATACAGCTTTTTGGTTACTTGGGTGAAAAAACCCTCTAATATACTGCACATCTGTGATTACACGTGCATAAGTCACTGTCACATTTAGGACAGAAACACAGCTTTTTGGTTAGGGTGAAAAAACCCTCTAATATACTGCACATCTGAGATTACACATGCATAAGTCACTGTCACATTTAGGCCATAAATATGGATTTGGCATACTGGGATGAAAAAATCCTCTAATATACTGCACATCTGGGATTACACATGCATAAGTCACTGTCACATTTAGGACAGAAATACAGCTTTTTTGTTACTGGGGTGAAAAAACCCTCTAATATACTGCACATTTGGGATTACACGTGCATAAGTCACTGTCACGTTTAGGACAGAAATACAGCTTTTAGTTACTGGGGTGAAAAAACCCTCTAATATACTGCACATCTGTAATTACACGTGCATAAGTCACTGTCACATTTAGGACAGAAATACGGCTTTGGCATACTGGGTTAAAAAAAGCCTCTAATATACTGCACATCTGGGATTACACATGCATAAGTCACTGTCACATTTAGGACAGAAATACAGCTTTTTGGTTAGGGTGAAAAAACCCTCTAATATACTGCACATCTGAGATTACACATGCATAAGTCACTGTCACATTTAGGCCATAAATATGGATTTGGCATACTGGGATGAAAAAACCCTCTAATATACTGCACATCTGGGATTACACATGCATAAGTCACTGTCACATTTATTACAGAAATACAGCTTTTTGGTTACTGGGGTGAAAAAACCCTCTACTGTACTGCACATCTGGGATTACACATGCATAAGTCACTGTCATATTTAGGACAGAAATACAGCTTTTTGATTACTGGGGTGAAAAAACCCTTTAATATACTACACATTTGTGATTACACATGCATAAGTCTCTGTCACATTTATGCCATAAATATGGCTTTGGCATACTGGCGTGAAAAAAGCCTCTAATATACTGCACATCTGGGATTACACGTGCATAAGTCACTGTCACATTTTGGACAGAAATACAGCTTTTTAGTTACTGGGGTGAAAAAACCCTCTAATATACTGCACATCTGTGATTATATGTGCATAAGTCACTGTCACATTTAGGACAGAAATACAGCTTTTTAGTTAGGGTTAAAAAACCCTCTAATATACTGCACATCTGTGATTACACGTGAACAAGTCATTGTCACATTTAGACAATAAATAAGGATTTGGCATACTGGGGTGAAAAAACCCTCTAATATACTGCAATCTGTGATTACACGTGCATAAGTCACTGTCACATTTAGAACAGAAATACTGTTTTTTGGTTACTGGGGTGAAAAAAGCCTCTAATATACTGCACATCTGGGATTACACATGCATAAGTCACTGTCACATTTAGGACAGAAATATAGCTTTTTAGTTACTGGGGTGAAAAAACCCTCCAATATACTGCACATCTGGGATTACACGTACATAAGTCACTGTCACGTTTAGGACAGAAATACAGCTGTTTGGTTACTGGGGTGAAAAAACCCTCTAATATACTTAACATCTATGATTACACGTGCATAAGTCACTGTCACATTTAGGCCATAAATATGGATTTGGCATACTGGGGTGAAAAAACCCTCTAATATACTGCACATCTGTGATTACACATGTATAAGTCACTGTCACATTTGGGACAAAAATACAGTTTTTTGGTTACTGGGGTGAAAAAAGCCTCTAATATACTGCACATCTGGGATTACACGTGCATAAGTCACTGTCACATTTAGGCGATAAATATGGCTTTGGCATACTGGGTTGAAAAAAGCCTCTAATATACTGTACATCTGTGATTACAGATGCATAAGTCACTGTCACATTTAGGAAAGAAATACAGTTTTTTTGTTACCTGGGTGAAAAAACCTCTAATATACTGCACATCTGAGATTACACATGCATAAGTCACTGTCACATTTAGGCCATAAATATGGATTTGGCATACTGGGATGAAAAAACCCTCTAATATACTGCACATCTGTGATTACACGTGCATAAGTCACTGTCACATTTAGGACAGAAATACAGCTTTGGCATTCTGGGGTGAAAAAACCCTCTAATATACTGAACATCTGTGATTGCACGAGCATAAGTCACTGTCACATTTGAGACAGAAATACAGTTTTTTGGTTACTGGGGTGAAAAACCCCTCTAATATACTGCACATCTGTGATTACAAGTGCATAAGTCACTGTCACATTTAGGACAGAAATACAGCTTTTTGGTTAGGGTGAAAAAACCCTCTAATATACTGCACATCTGAGATTACACATGCATAAGTCACTGTCACATTTAGGCCATAAATATGGATTTGGCATACTGGGATGAAAAAATCCTCTAATATACTGCACATCTGGGATTACACATGCATAAGTCACTGTCACATTTAGGACAGAAATACAGCTTTTTGGTTACTGGGGTGAAAAAACCCTCTAATATACTGCACATCTGGGATTACACGTGCATAAGTCACTGTCACGTTTAGGACAGAAATACAGATTTTAGTTACTGGGGTGAAAAAACCCTCTAATATACTGCACATCTGTGATTACACGTGCATAAGTCACTGTCACATTTTGGACAGAAATACGGCTTTGTCATACTGGGTTAAAAAAAGCCTCTAATATACTGCACATCTGTGATTACACATGCATAAGTCACTGTCACATTTAGGCCATAAATATGGATTTGGCATACTGGGATGAAAAAACCCTCTAATATACTGCACATCTGGGATTACACATGCATAAGTCACTGTCACATTTAGGACAGAAATACAGCTTTTTGGTTACTGGGGTGAATAAACCCTCTAATATACTGCACATCTGGGATAACACATGCATAAGTCACTGTCACATTTAGGACAGAAATACAGCTTTTTGGTTACTGGGGTGAAAAAACCCTGTAATATACTGCACATCTGTGATTACACGTGCATAAGTCACTATCACATTTAGGACAGAAATACAGCTTTTTGGTTACTTGGGTGTAAAAACCCTCTAATATACTGCACATCTGTGATTACACGTGCATAAGTCACTGTCACATTTAGGACAGAAATACAGCTTTTTAGTTAGGGTGAAAAAACCCTCTAATATACTGCACATCTGAGATTACACATGCATAAGTCACTGTCACATTTAGGCCATAAATATGGATTTGGCATACTGGGATGAAAAAATCCTCTAATATACTGCACATCTGGGATTACACATGCATAAGTCACTGTGACATTTAGGACAGAAATACAGCTTTTTTGTTACTGGGGTAAAAAAACCCTCTAATATACTGCACATTTGGGATTACACGTGCATAAGTCACTGTCACATTTAGGACAGAAATACGGCTTTGGCATACTGGGTTTAAAAAAGCCTCTAATATACTGCACATCTGGGATTACACATGCATAAGTCACTGTCACATTTAGGACAGAAATACAGCTTTTTGGTTAGGGTGAAAAAACCCTCTAATATACTGCACATCTGAGATTACACATGCATAAGTCACTGTCACCTTTAGGCCATAAATATGGATTTGGCATACTGGGATGAAAAAACCCTCTAATATACTGCACATCTGGGATTACACATGCATAAGTCACTGTCACATTTAGGACAGGAATACAGCTTTTTGGTTACTGGGGTGAAAAAACCCTCTAATATACTGCACATCTGTGATTACATGTGCATAAGTCACTGTCACATTTAGGACAGAAATACAGCTTTTTGGTTACTTGGGTGAAAAAACCCTCTAATATACTGCACATCTGTGATTACACGTGCATAAGTCACTGTCACATTTAGGACAGAAATACAGCTTTTTGGTTAGGGTGAAAAAACCCTCTAATATACTGCACATCTGAGATTACACATGCATAAGTCACTGTCACATTTAGGCCATAATTATGGATTTGGCATACTGGGATGAAAAAATCCTCTAATATACTGCACATCTGGGATTACACATGCATAAGTCACTGTCACATTTAGGACAGAAATATAGCTTTTTGGTTACTGGGGTGAAAAAACCCTCTAATATACTGCACATCTGGGATTACACGTGCATAAGTCACTGTCACGTTTAGGACAGAAATACAGCTTATAGTTACTGGGGTGAAAAAACCCTCTAATATACTGCACATCTGTGATTACACGTGCATAAGTCACTGTCACATTTAGGACAGAAATACGGCTTTGGCATACTGGGTTAAAAAAAGCCTCTAATATACTGCACATCTGGGATTACACATGCATAAGTCACTGTCACATTTAGGACAGAAATACAGCTTTTTGGTTAGGGTGAAAAAACCCTCTAATATACTGCACATCTGAGATTACACATGCATAAGTCACTGTCACATTTAGGCCATAAATATGGATTTGGCATACTGGGATGAAAAAACCCTCTAATATACTGCACATCTGGGATTACACATGCATAAGTCACTGTCACATTTAGGACAGAAATACAGCTTTTTGGTTACTGGGGTAAAAAAACACTCTAATATACTGCACATCTGGGATTACACGTGCATAAGTCACTGTCACGTTTAGGACAGAAATACAGCTTTTAGTTACTGGGGTGAAAAAAGCCTCTAATATACTGCACATCTGTGATTACACGTGCATAAGTCACTGTCATATTTAGGACAGAAATACAGCTTTTTGATTACTGGGGTGAAAAAACCCTTTAATATATTGCACATCTGGGATTACACGTGCATAAGTCACTGTCATATTTAGGCCATAAATACGGCTTTGGCATACTGTAGTAAAAAAAAGCCTCTAATATACTGCACATCTGTGATTACACGTGCATAAGTCACTGTCACATTTATTACAGAAATACAGCTTTTTGGTTACTGGGGTGAAAAAAGCCTCTAATATACTGCACATCTGGGATTACACGTGCATAACTCACTGTCACATTTAGAACAGAAATACAGCTTTTTGGTTAATGGGGTGAAAAAAACCCTCTTATATACTGCACATCTGGGATAACACATGCAAAAGTCACTGTCATATTTAGGCCATAAATACGGCTTTGGCATATTGTAGTGAAAAAAGCCTCTAATATACTGCACATCTGTGATTACACGTGCATAAGTCACTGTCACATTAATTACAGAAATACAGCTTTTTAGTTAAAGGGGTGAATAAAGGATCTAATATACTGCACATCTGTGATTACACGTGCATAAGTCACTGTCACATTTAGGACAGAAATACAGTTTTTTGGTTACTGGGGTGAAAAAACCCTCTAATATACTGCACATCTGGGATTACACGTGCATAACTCACTGTCATATTTAGGCCATAAATACGGCTTTGGCATACTGTAGTGAAAAAAGCCTCTAATATACTGCACATCTGTGATTACACGTGCATAAGTCACTGTCACATTTATTACAGAAATACAGCTTTTTGGTTACTGGGGTGAAAAAAGCCTCTAATATACTGCACATCTGGGATTACACGTGCATAAGTCACTGTCACATTTAGAACAGAAATACAGCTTTTTGGTTACTGGGGTGAAATAAGCCTCTAATATACTGCACATCTGTGATTACATGTGCATAAGTCACTGACACATTTATGCCATAAAAACGGCTTTAGCATACTGGGGTGAAAAAAGCCTCTGATATACTGCACATCTGTGATTACACATGCATAAGTCACTGTCACATTTAGGACAGAAATAGAGGCTTTTTGGATACTGGAGTGAAAAAACCCTCTAATATACTGCACATCTGTGATTACACGTGCATAAGTCACTGTTACATTTAGGACAGAAATACAGCTTTTTGGTTACTTGGGTGAAAAAACCCTCTAATATACTGCACATCTGTGATTACACGTGCATAAGTCACTGTCACATTTATGCCATAAATACGGCTTTGGCATACTGGGGTAAAAAAAACCCTCTAATATACTGCACATCTGTGATTACACGTGCATAAGTCACTGTCACTATTAGGACAAAAATACGGCTTTGGCATTCTGGGGTGAAAAAACCCTCTAATATACTGCACATCTGTGATTGCACGTGCATAAGTCACTGTCACATTTGAGACAGAAATACAGTTTTTTGGTTACTTGGGTGAAAAAACCCTCTAATATACTGCACATCTGTGATTACACGTGCATAAGTCACTGTCACATTTATGCCATAAATACGGCTTTGGCATACTGGGGTAAAAAAAACCTTGAATATACTGCACATCTGTGATTACACGTGCATAAGTCACTGTCACATTTAGGACAGAAATACAGCTTTTTGGTTAGGGTGAAAAAATGCTCAAATATACTGCACATCTGATATTACACATGCATAAGTCACTGTCACATTTAGGCCATAAATATGGATTTGGCATACTGGGATGAAAAAACCCTCTAATATACTGCACATCTGTGATTACAAGTGCATAAGTCACTGTCACATTTAGGACAGAAATACAGCTTTTTGGTTAGGGTGAAAAAACCCTCTAATATACTGCACATCTGAGATTACACATGCATAAGTCACTGTCACATTTAGGCCATAAATATGGATTTGGCATACTGGGATGAAAAAATCCTCTAATATACTGCACATCTGGGATTACACATGCATAAGTCACTGTCACATTTAGGACAGAAATACAGCTTTTTGGTTACTGGGGTGAAAAAACCCTCTAATATACTGCACATCTGGGATTACACGTGCATAAGTCACTGTCACGTTTAGGACAGAAATACAGATTTTAGTTACTGGGGTGAAAAAACCCTCTAATATACTGCACATCTGTGATTACACGTGCATAAGTCACTGTCACATTTTGGACAGAAATACGGCTTTGTCATACTGGGTTAAAAAAAGCCTCTAATATACTGCACATCTGTGATTACACATGCATAAGTCACTGTCACATTTAGGCCATAAATATGGATTTGGCATACTGGGATGAAAAAACCCTCTAATATACTGCACATCTGGGATTACACATGCATAAGTCACTGTCACATTTAGGACAGAAATACAGCTTTTTGGTTACTGGGGTGAATAAACCCTCTAATATACTGCACATCTGGGATAACACATGCATAAGTCACTGTCACATTTAGGACAGAAATACAGCTTTTTGGTTACTGGGGTGAAAAAACCCTGTAATATACTGCACATCTGTGATTACACGTGCATAAGTCACTATCACATTTAGGACAGAAATACAGCTTTTTGGTTACTTGGGTGTAAAAACCCTCTAATATACTGCACATCTGTGATTACACGTGCATAAGTCACTGTCACATTTAGGACAGAAATACAGCTTTTTAGTTAGGGTGAAAAAACCCTCTAATATACTGCACATCTGAGATTACACATGCATAAGTCACTGTCACATTTAGGCCATAAATATGGATTTGGCATACTGGGATGAAAAAATCCTCTAATATACTGCACATCTGGGATTACACATGCATAAGTCACTGTCACATTTAGGACAGAAATACAGCTTTTTTGTTACTGGGGTGAAAAAACCCTCTAATATACTGCACATTTGGGATTACACGTGCATAAGTCACTGTCACGTTTAGGACAGAAATACAGCTTTTAGTTACTGGGGTGAAAAAACCCTCTAATATACTGCACATCTGTAATTACACGTGCATAAGTCACTGTCACATTTAGGACAGAAATACGGCTTTGGCATACTGGGTTTAAAAAAGCCTCTAATATACTGCACATCTGGGATTACACATGCATAAGTCACTGTCACATTTAGGACAGAAATACAGCTTTTTGGTTAGGGTGAAAAAACCCTCTAATATACTGCACATCTGAGATTACACATGCATAAGTCACTGTCACATTTAGGCCATAAATATGGATTTGGCATACTGGGATGAAAAAACCCTCTAATATACTGCACATCTGGGATTACACATGCATAAGTCACTGTCACATTTAGGACAGGAATACAGCTTTTTGGTTACTGGGGTGAAAAAACCCTCTAATATACTGCACATCTGTGATTACATGTGCATAAGTCACTGTCACATTTAGGACAGAAATACAGCTTTTTGGTTACTTGGGTGAAAAAACCCTCTAATATACTGCACATCTGTGATTACACGTGCATAAGTCACTGTCACATTTAGGACAGAAATACAGCTTTTTGGTTAGGGTGAAAAAACCCTCTAATATACTGCACATCTGAGATTACACATGCATAAGTCACTGTCACATTTAGGCCATAATTATGGATTTGGCATACTGGGATGAAAAAATCCTCTAATATACTGCACATCTGGGATTACACATGCATAAGTCACTGTCACATTTAGGACAGAAATATAGCTTTTTGGTTACTGGGGTGAAAAAACCCTCTAATATACTGCACATCTGGGATTACACGTGCATAAGTCACTGTCACGTTTAGGACAGAAATACAGCTTATAGTTACTGGGGTGAAAAAACCCTCTAATATACTGCACATCTGTGATTACACGTGCATAAGTCACTGTCACATTTAGGACAGAAATACGGCTTTGGCATACTGGGTTAAAAAAAGCCTCTAATATACTGCACATCTGGGATTACACATGCATAAGTCACTGTCACATTTAGGACAGAAATACAGCTTTTTGGTTAGGGTGAAAAAACCCTCTAATATACTGCACATCTGAGATTACACATGCATAAGTCACTGTCACAT